>NW_021629744.1:0-122633 GCF_900700375.1 Denticeps clupeoides | reverse complement strand
GCGAATTCTAAGCTTTTTACAACGTTCTCTTTCTTACAACTTAGAAACTTCATTTCCAATACAGAAAGTTGAAGATTTCAGCATGTCTCACTTGTTTTCAGCTTGTTTGTGCAAAAACCGTTTGACCTTGAAAAAGGACAATCTTGTGATAAATCACTTTCCCTTCAAACATTTTCAACATGTACACTTTGAAATACACAGAACATCCCAAACTAAAAGGAGAAATAAAGAGAATTTGAAATTTCATGTGTTTTAGGCCTCTTTTGTGTAAAACTATGTTTGACCTTGAAAACACACTTTCTCCTAAAACTACACTTTTCCATCAAAATTTTGCATGTCCAACACTGTGAAACACTTAAGAACATCATTTCTAGCAGTATCCTTAAGAAAATTCGAAGTTTCATTTGTTTTTAGCTTTGTTATGTTTGACCTTAAACGGAGTGCTTTAAAGTGATTTTCAGCGCGTGTAAGGCCAAAACATGAAAAAGTTGATTCCGGACAGCGAATTCTAATCTTTTTACAAACGTTCTCTTTCTTACAACTTAGAAACTTCATTCCAATACAGAAAGTTGAAGATTTCAGCATGTCTCCTTGTTTTTCCAGCTTGTTTTGTGCAAAAACACGTTGACCTTGAAAAAGTGACAATCTTGTGATAAATCACTTTCCCTTCAACATTTTCACACATTAACACTTTGGAAATACACAAGAACATCCCAAACTAAAAGGAGAAATAAAGAGAATTTGAAATTTCATGTGTTTTAGGCCTCTTTGTGTGTAAAACTAGGTTTGACCTTGAAAAAACACACTTTCTCCTAAAACTACACTTTTCCATCAAAATTTGCATGTCAACACTGTGAAACACTTAAGAACATCATTTCTAGCAGTATCCTTAAGAAATATTCGAAGTTTCATTTGTTTTTTAGCTTTGTTATGTTTGACCTTAAACGGAGTGCTTTAAGTGATTTTCAGCGCGTGTAAGGCCAAAACATGAAAAAGTTGATTCCGGACAGCGAATTCTAATCTTTTTACAACGTTCTCTTTCTTACAACTTAGAAACTTCATTTCAATACAGAAAGTTGAAGATTTCAGCATGTCTCACTTGTTTTCAGCTTGTTTGTGCAAAAACACGTTGACCTTGAAAAAGGTACAATCTTGTGATAAATCACTTTCCCTTCAACATTTTCAACATGTACACTTTGAAATACACAAGAACATCCCAAACTAAAAGGAGAAATAAAGAGAATTTGAAATTTCATGTGTTTTAGGCCTCTTTTGTGTAAAACTATGTTTGACCTTGAAAAACACACTTTCTCCTAAAACTACACTTTTCCATCAAAATTTTGCATGTCCAACACTGTGAAACACTTAAGAACATCATTTCTAGCAGTATCCTTAAAGAAAATTCGAAGTTTCATTTGTTTTTAGCTTTGTTATGTTTGACCTTAAACGGAGTGCTTTAAAGTGATTTTCAGCGCGTGTAAGGCCAAAACATGAAAAAGTTGATTCCGGACAGCGAATTCTAATCTTTTTACAACGTTCTCTTTCTTACAACTTAGAAACTTCATTTCCAATACAGAAAGTTGAAGATTTCAGCATGTCTCACTTGTTTTCAGCTTGTTTTGTGCAAAAACACGTTTGACCTTGAAAAAGGTACAATCTTGTGATAAATCACTTTCCCTTCAACATTTTCAACATGTAACACTTTGAAATACACAAGAACATCCCAAACTAAAAGGAGAAATAAAGAGAATTTGAAATTTCATGTGTTTTAGGCCTCTTTTGTGTAAAACTATGTTTGACCTTGAAAAACACACTTTCTCCTAAAACTACACTTTTCCATCAAAATTTTGCATGTCCAACACTGTGAAACACTTAAGAACATCATTTCTAGCAGTATCCTTAAAGAAAATTCGAAGTTTCATTTGTTTTTAGCTTTGTTATGTTTGACCTTAAACGGAGTGCTTTAAAGTGATTTTCAGCGCGTGTAAGGCCAAAACATGAAAAAGTTGATTCCGGACTGCGAATTCTAATCTTTTTACAACGTTCTCTTTCTTACAACTTAGAAACTTCATTTCCAATACAGAAAGTTGAAGATTTCAGCATGTCTCACTTGTTTTCAGCTTGTTTTGTGCAAAAACACGTTTGACCTTGAAAAAAGTGACAATCTTGTGATAAATCACTTTCCCTTCAACATTTTCAACATGTAACACTTTGAAATACACAAGAACATCCCAAACTAAAAGGAGAAATAAAGAGAATTTGAAATTTCATGTGTTTTAGGCCTCTTTTGTGTAAAACTATGTTTGACCTTGAAAAACACACTTTCTCCTAAAACTACACTTTTCCATCAAAATTTTGCATGTCCAACACTGTGAAACACTTAAGAACATCATTTCTAGCAGTATCCTTAAAGAAAATTCGAAGTTTCATTTGTTTTTAGCTTTGTTATGTTTGACCTTAAACGGAGTGCTTTAAAGTGATTTTCAGCGCGTGTAAGGCCAAAACATGAAAAAGTTGATTCCGGACTGCGAATTCTAATCTTTTTACAACGTTCTCTTTCTTACAACTTAGAAACTTCATTTCCAATACAGAAAGTTGAAGATTTCAGCATGTCTCACTTGTTTTCAGCTTGTTTTGTGCAAAAACACGTTTGACCTTGAAAAAGTGACAATCTTGTGATAAATCACTTTCCCTTCAACATTTTCAACATGTAACACTTTGAAATACACAAGAACATCCCAAACTAAAAGGAGAAATAAAGAGAATTTGAAATTTCATGTGTTTTAGGCCTCTTTTGTGTAAAACTATGTTTGACCTTGAAAAACACACTTTCTCCTAAAACTACACTTTTCCATCAAAATTTTGCATGTCCAACACTGTGAAACACTTAAGAACATCATTTCTAGCAGTATCCTTAAAGAAAATTCGAAGTTTCATTTGTTTTTAGCTTTGTTATGTTTGACCTTAAACGGAGTGCTTTAAAGTGATTTTCAGCGCGTGTAAGGCCAAAACATGAAAAAGTTGATTCCGGACTGCGAATTCTAATCTTTTTACAACGTTCTCTTTCTTACAACTTAGAAACTTCATTTCCAATACAGAAAGTTGAAGATTTCAGCATGTCTCACTTGTTTTCAGCTTGTTTTGTGCAAAAACACGTTTGACCTTGAAAAAGGTACAATCTTGTGATAAATCACTTTCCCTTCAACATTTTCAACATGTAACACTTTGAAATACACAAGAACATCCCAAACTAAAAGGAGAAATAAAGAGAATTTGAAATTTCATGTGTTTTAGGCCTCTTTTGTGTAAAACTATGTTTGACCTTGAAAAACACACTTTCTCCTAAAACTACACTTTTCCATCAAAATTTTGCATGTCCAACACTGTGAAACACTTAAGAACATCATTTCTAGCAGTATCCTTAAAGAAAATTCGAAGTTTCATTTGTTTTTAGCTTTGTTATGTTTGACCTTAAACGGAGTGCTTTAAAGTGATTTTCAGCGCGTGTAAGGCCAAAACATGAAAAAGTTGATTCCGGACTGCGAATTCTAATCTTTTTACAACGTTCTCTTTCTTACAACTTAGAAACTTCATTTCCAATACAGAAAGTTGAAGATTTCAGCATGTCTCACTTGTTTTCAGCTTGTTTTGTGCAAAAACACGTTTGACCTTGAAAAAGGTACAATCTTGTGATAAATCACTTTCCCTTCAACATTTTCAACATGTAACACTTTGAAATACACAAGAACATCCCAAACTAAAAGGAGAAATAAAGAGAATTTGAAATTTCATGTGTTTTAGGCCTCTTTTGTGTAAAACTATGTTTGACCTTGAAAAACACACTTTCTCCTAAAACTACACTTTTCCATCAAAATTTTGCATGTCCAACACTGTGAAACACTTAAGAACATCATTTCTAGCAGTATCCTTAAAGAAAATTCGAAGTTTCATTTGTTTTTAGCTTTGTTATGTTTGACCTTAAACGGAGTGCTTTAAAGTGATTTTCAGCGCGTGTAAGGCCAAAACATGAAAAAGTTGATTCCGGACTGCGAATTCTAATCTTTTTACAACGTTCTCTTTCTTACAACTTAGAAACTTCATTTCCAATACAGAAAGTTGAAGATTTCAGCATGTCTCACTTGTTTTCAGCTTGTTTTGTGCAAAAACACGTTTGACCTTGAAAAAGGTACAATCTTGTGATAAATCACTTTCCCTTCAACATTTTCAACATGTAACACTTTGAAATACACAAGAACATCCCAAACTAAAAGGAGAAATAAAGAGAATTTGAAATTTCATGTGTTTTAGGCCTCTTTTGTGTAAAACTATGTTTGACCTTGAAAAACACACTTTCTCCTAAAACTACACTTTTCCATCAAAATTTTGCATGTCCAACACTGTGAAACACTTAAGAACATCATTTCTAGCAGTATCCTTAAAGAAAATTCGAAGTTTCATTTGTTTTTAGCTTTGTTATGTTTGACCTTAAACGGAGTGCTTTAAAGTGATTTTCAGCGCGTGTAAGGCCAAAACATGAAAAAGTTGATTCCGGACAGCGAATTCTAATCTTTTTACAACGTTCTCTTTCTTACAACTTAGAAACTTCATTTCCAATACAGAAAGTTGAAGATTTCAGCATGTCTCACTTGTTTTCAGCTTGTTTTGTGCAAAAACACGTTTGACCTTGAAAAAGTGACAATCTTGTGATAAATCACTTTCCCTTCAACATTTTCAACATGTAACACTTTGAAATACACAAGAACATCCCAAACTAAAAGGAGAAATAAAGAGAATTTGAAATTTCATGTGTTTTAGGCCTCTTTTGTGTAAAACTATGTTTGACCTTGAAAAACACACTTTCTCCTAAAACTACACTTTTCCATCAAAATTTTGCATGTCCAACACTGTGAAACACTTAAGAACATCATTTCTAGCAGTATCCTTAAAGAAAATTCGAAGTTTCATTTGTTTTTAGCTTTGTTATGTTTGACCTTAAACGGAGTGCTTTAAAGTGATTTTCAGCGCGTGTAAGGCCAAAACATGAAAAAGTTGATTCCGGACAGCGAATTCTAATCTTTTTACAACGTTCTCTTTCTTACAACTTAGAAACTTCATTTCCAATACAGAAAGTTGAAGATTTCAGCATGTCTCACTTGTTTTCAGCTTGTTTTGTGCAAAAACACGTTTGACCTTGAAAAAGGTACAATCTTGTGATAAATCACTTTCCCTTCAACATTTTCAACATGTAACACTTTGAAATACACAAGAACATCCCAAACTAAAAGGAGAAATAAAGAGAATTTGAAATTTCATGTGTTTTAGGCCTCTTTTGTGTAAAACTATGTTTGACCTTGAAAAACACACTTTCTCCTAAAACTACACTTTTCCATCAAAATTTTGCATGTCCAACATTGTGAAACACTTAAGAACATCATTTCTAGCAGTATCCTTAAAGAAAATTCGAAGTTTCATTTGTTTTTAGCTTTGTTATGTTTGACCTTAAACGGAGTGCTTTAAAGTGATTTTCAGCGCGTGTAAGGCCAAAACATGAAAAAGTTGATTCCGGACAGCGAATTCTAATCTTTTTACAACGTTCTCTTTCTTACAACTTAGAAACTTCATTTCCAATACAGAAAGTTGAAGATTTCAGCATGTCTCACTTGTTTTCAGCTTGTTTTGTGCAAAAACACGTTTGACCTTGAAAAAGTGACAATCTTGTGATAAATCACTTTCCCTTCAACATTTTCAACATGTAACACTTTGAAATACACAAGAACATCCCAAACTAAAAGGAGAAATAAAGAGAATTTGAAATTTCATGTGTTTTAGGCCTCTTTTGTGTAAAACTATGTTTGACCTTGAAAAACACACTTTCTCCTAAAACTACACTTTTCCATCAAAATTTTGCATGTCCAACACTGTGAAACACTTAAGAACATCATTTCTAGCAGTATCCTTAAAGAAAATTCGAAGTTTCATTTGTTTTTAGCTTTGTTATGTTTGACCTTAAACGGAGTGCTTTAAAGTGATTTTCAGCGCGTGTAAGGCCAAAACATGAAAAAGTTGATTCCGGACTGCGAATTCTAATCTTTTTACAACGTTCTCTTTCTTACAACTTAGAAACTTCATTTCCAATACAGAAAGTTGAAGATTTCAGCATGTCTCACTTGTTTTCAGCTTGTTTTGTGCAAAAACACGTTTGACCTTGAAAAAGTGACAATCTTGTGATAAATCACTTTCCCTTCAACATTTTCAACATGTAACACTTTGAAATACACAAGAACATCCCAAACTAAAAGGAGAAATAAAGAGAATTTGAAATTTCATGTGTTTTAGGCCTCTTTTGTGTAAAACTATGTTTGACCTTGAAAAACACACTTTCTCCTAAAACTACACTTTTCCATCAAAATTTTGCATGTCCAACACTGTGAAACACTTAAGAACATCATTTCTAGCAGTATCCTTAAAGAAAATTCGAAGTTTCATTTGTTTTTAGCTTTGTTATGTTTGACCTTAAACGGAGTGCTTTAAAGTGATTTTCAGCGCGTGTAAGGCCAAAACATGAAAAAGTTGATTCCGGACTGCGAATTCTAATCTTTTTACAACGTTCTCTTTCTTACAACTTAGAAACTTCATTTCCAATACAGAAAGTTGAAGATTTCAGCATGTCTCACTTGTTTTCAGCTTGTTTTGTGCAAAAACACGTTTGACCTTGAAAAAGTGACAATCTTGTGATAAATCACTTTCCCTTCAACATTTTCAACATGTAACACTTTGAAATACACAAGAACATCCCAAACTAAAAGGAGAAATAAAGAGAATTTGAAATTTCATGTGTTTTAGGCCTCTTTTGTGTAAAACTATGTTTGACCTTGAAAAACACACTTTCTCCTAAAACTACACTTTTCCATCAAAATTTTGCATGTCCAACACTGTGAAACACTTAAGAACATCATTTCTAGCAGTATCCTTAAAGAAAATTCGAAGTTTCATTTGTTTTTAGCTTTGTTATGTTTGACCTTAAACGGAGTGCTTTAAAGTGATTTTCAGCGCGTGTAAGGCCAAAACATGAAAAAGTTGATTCCGGACTGCGAATTCTAATCTTTTTACAACGTTCTCTTTCTTACAACTTAGAAACTTCATTTCCAATACAGAAAGTTGAAGATTTCAGCATGTCTCACTTGTTTTCAGCTTGTTTTGTGCAAAAACACGTTTGACCTTGAAAAAGTGACAATCTTGTGATAAATCACTTTCCCTTCAACATTTTCAACATGTAACACTTTGAAATACACAAGAACATCCCAAACTAAAAGGAGAAATAAAGAGAATTTGAAATTTCATGTGTTTTAGGCCTCTTTTGTGTAAAACTATGTTTGACCTTGAAAAACACACTTTCTCCTAAAACTACACTTTTCCATCAAAATTTTGCATGTCCAACACTGTGAAACACTTAAGAACATCATTTCTAGCAGTATCCTTAAAGAAAATTCGAAGTTTCATTTGTTTTTAGCTTTGTTATGTTTGACCTTAAACGGAGTGCTTTAAAGTGATTTTCAGCGCGTGTAAGGCCAAAACATGAAAAAGTTGATTCCGGACTGCGAATTCTAATCTTTTTACAACGTTCTCTTTCTTACAACTTAGAAACTTCATTTCCAATACAGAAAGTTGAAGATTTCAGCATGTCTCACTTGTTTTCAGCTTGTTTTGTGCAAAAACACGTTTGACCTTGAAAAAATTAGAATCTTGTGATAAATCACTTTCCCTTCAACATTTACAACATGTAACACTTTGAAATACACAAGATCATCCCAAACTAAAAGGAGAAATAAAGAGAATTTGAAATTTCATGTGTTTTAGGCCTCTTTTGTGTAAAACTATGTTTGACCTTGAAAAACACACTTTCTCCTAAAACTACACTTTTCCATCAAAATTTTGCATGTCCAACACTGTGAAACACTTAAGAACATCATTTCTAGCAGTATCCTTAAAGAAAATTCGAAGTTTCATTTGTTTTTAGCTTTGTTATGTTTGACCTTAAACGGAGTGCTTTAAAGTGATTTTCAGCGCGTGTAAGGCCAAAACATGAAAAAGTTGATTCCGGACTGCGAATTCTAATCTTTTTACAACGTTCTCTTTCTTACAACTTAGAAACTTCATTTCCAATACAGAAAGTTGAAGATTTCAGCATGTCTCACTTGTTTTCAGCTTGTTTTGTGCAAAAACACGTTTGACCTTGAAAAAGTGACAATCTTGTGATAAATCACTTTCCCTTCAACATTTTCAACATGTAACACTTTGAAATACACAAGAACATCCCAAACTAAAAGGAGAAATAAAGAGAATTTGAAATTTCATGTGTTTTAGGCCTCTTTTGTGTAAAACTATGTTTGACCTTGAAAAACACACTTTCTCCTAAAACTACACTTTTCCATCAAAATTTTGCATGTCCAACACTGTGAAACACTTAAGAACATCATTTCTAGCAGTATCCTTAAAGAAAATTCGAAGTTTCATTTGTTTTTAGCTTTGTTATGTTTGACCTTAAACGGAGTGCTTTAAAGTGATTTTCAGCGCGTGTAAGGCCAAAACATGAAAAAGTTGATTCCGGACAGCGAATTCTAATCTTTTTACAACGTTCTCTTTCTTACAACTTAGAAACTTCATTTCCAATACAGAAAGTTGAAGATTTCAGCATGTCTCACTTGTTTTCAGCTTGTTTTGTGCAAAAACACGTTTGACATTGAAAAAGGTACATCTTGTGATAATCACTTTCACTTCAACATTTTCAAACATGCTAGACACTTTGAAAATACACAAGAAATCCCAAACTAAAAGGAGAAATAAAAGAGATTTGACATTCATTTTTTACTCTTTGTGCAAAACTATTTTGACCTGAAAAACAACTCCCAACTGGCCAGTTGCAGGCAAATCTCTTGATTGAAGACGAAAGATTTGTATCAGGAGTGGAAAATCATGCCCTTGTTTGAGAAGTGAGCAGCAAACGGGTTGCTTTGAGGATTTCCTGTCAAAAACAAACGAAAAGTTGTTTTACTCGAATTGAACAAGACACCACCCCTCTGACACATAAAACCATCGAGAGCAATCCTGTCTAGCGGCATCACTGTGTGGGTTTGGAGCCTGCAATGCGTCCTGTCCTGCCAAAAATCTCTCCAACGCATAGTCAGAGCAGCTGAGAGAATCATCGGTGTCCCTTTCCCATCCCTCCAAGACATCTACAGACACGCCTCACCAAGAAAGCCCTCGGCATAGCAGCTGATCCCACCCCCCAATGCAAACCTTCTTCAGCCTGCTGCCAATCAGGGAGGAGACTGCGGAGTCTCCAGGCCAGGACCAGCAGATTGAAGGACAGCTTCACCCCATCAGGCTGTCAGGAAACTCAACTCCCTCCCAGCTCTGCCCCCACTCCCCTCACTCCCCCTCTTCAGCTCCACAAACTTTCTGAACCCTAAAACACACAAACTGACCATGCACCAGTCACTCTGTGCAGCTCTGGTCTGCCAACTACCCCACTTTCACTTCGTCACTTTAAACTTACCTCTGTTGCACTATGGTTTTGCACTCTCCTGGTTTTGCACTCTCCACCATGTGCCCTTATTTGTATATGGTGTTTTTAAATTGTGCCTTTTTTTTTTTAAATTGTATTTATACTCTGTATTCAATGTTACTGTTACTGTTTTTGTATTTAATGTTACTTGAATGGGTCAGAGAGTAACGTAATATCAATTCTCTGCATGTCCTGTACATGTGGCAGAATTGACAATAAAGCTGACTTGACTTGACTTCTCCTAAAACTACACTTTTCCATCAAAATTTTGAATGTCCAACACTGTGAAACACTTAAGAACATAATTTCTAGCAGTATCCTTAAAGAAAATTCGAAGTTTCATTTGTTTTTAGCTTTGTTTATGTTTGACTTTGAACGGAGTGCTTTAAAGTGATTTTCAGCGTGTGTAAGGCCAAAACATGAAAAAGTTGATTCGAGACAGCGAATTCTAATCTTTTTACAACGTTCTCTTTCTTACAACTTAGAAACTTCATTTCCAACACAGAAAGTAAAGATTTCAGCATGTCTCACTTGTTTTCAGCTTGGTTTGTGCAAAAAAACGTTTGACCTTGAAAAAGTGACAATCTTTTGATAAATCACTTTCCCTTCAACATTTTCCACATCTAACACTTTGAAATACATAAGTACATCCCAAACTAAAAGGAGAAATAAAGAGAATTTGAAATTTCATGTGTTTTAGGCCTCTTTTGTGTAAAACTATGTTTGACCTTGAAAAACACACTTTCTCCTAAAACTACACTTTTCCATCAAAATTTTGCATGTCCAACACTGTGAAACACTTAAGAACATCATTTCTAGCAGTATCCTTAAAGAAAATTCGAAGTTTCATTTGTTTTTAGCTTTGTTATGTTTGACCTTAAACGGAGTGCTTTAAAGTGATTTTCAGAGCGCTGTAAGGCCAAAACATGAAAAAGTTGATTCCGGACAGCGAATTCTAATCTTTTTACAACGTTCTCTTTCTTACAACTTAGAAACTTCATTTCCAATACAGAAAGTTGAAGATTTCAGCATGTCTCACTTGTTTTCAGCTTGTTTGTGCAAAAACACGTTTGACCTTGAAAAAGTGACAATCTTGTGATAAATCACTTTCCTTCAACATTTTCAACATGTAACACTTTGAAATACATAAGAACATCCCAAACTAAAAGGAGAAATAAAGAGAATTTGAAATTTCATGTGTTTTAGGCCTCTTTGTGTAAAACTATGTTTGACCTTGAAAAACACACTTTCTCCTAAAACTACACTTTTCCATCAAAATTTTGCATGTCCAACACTGTGAAACACTTAAGAACATCATTTCTAGCAGTATCCTTAAAGAAAATTCGAAGTTTCATTTGTTTTTTAGCTTTGTTATGTTTGACCTTAAACGGAGTGCTTTAAAGTGATTTTCAGCGCGTGTAAGGCCAAAACATGAAAAAAGTTGATTCCGGACAGCGAATTCTAATCTTTTTACAACGTTCTCTTTCTTACAACTTAGAAACTTCATTTCCAATACAGAAGTTGAAGATTTCAGCATGTCTCACTTGTTTTCAGCTTGTTTTGTGGCAAAAACACGTTTGACCTTGAAAAAGTGACAAATCTTGTGATAAATCACTTTCCTTTCAACATTTTCAACATGTAACACTTTGAAATAACCAAGAACATCCCAAACTAAAAGGAGAAATAAAGAGAATTTTAAAATTTCATGTGTTTTAGGCCTCTTTTGTGTAAAACTATGTTTGACCTTGAAAAATACACTTTCTCCTAAAACTACACTTTTCCATCAAAATTTTGCATGTCCAACACTGTGAAACACTTAAGAACATCATTCTAAGCAGTATCCTTAAAGAAAATTCGAAGTTTCATTTGTTTTTAGCTTTGTTATGTTTGACCTTAAACGGAGTGCTTTAAAGTGATTTTCAGCGCGTGTAAGGCCAAAACATGAAAAAGTTGATTCCGGACAGCGAATTCTAATCTTTTTTACAACGTTCTCTTTCTTACAACTTAGAAACTTCATTTCCAATACAGAAAGTTGAAGATTTCAGCATGTCTCACTGGTTTTCAGCTTGTTTTGTGCAAAAACACGTTTGACCTTGAAAAAGTGACAATCTTGTGATAAATCACTTTCCCTTCAACATTTTCAACATGTAACACTGTGAAATACACAAGAACATCCCAAACTAAAAGGAGAAATAAAGAGAATTTGAAATTTCATGTGTTTTAGGCCTCTTTTGTGTAAACTATGTTTGACCTTGAAAAAACACACTTTCTCCTAAAACTACACTTTTCCATCAAAATTTTGCATGTCCAACACTGTGAAACACTTAAGAACATCATTTCTAGCAGTATCCTTAAAGAAAATTCGAAGTTTCATTTGTTTTTAGCTTTGTTATGTTTGACCTTAAACGGAGTGCTTTAAAGTGATTTTCAGCGCGTTAAGGCCAAAACATGAAAAAAGTTGATTCCGGACAGCGAATTCTAATCTTTTTACAACGTTCTCTTTCTTACAACTTAGAAACTTCATTTCCAATACAGAAAGTTGAAGATTTCAGCATGTCTCACTTGTTTTCAGCTTGTTTTGTGCAAAAACACGTTTGACCTTGAAAAAGTGACAATCTTGTGATAAATCACTTTCCCTTCAACATTTTCAACATATAACACTTTGAAATACACAAGAACATCCCAAACTAAAAGGAGAAATAAAGAGAATTTGAAATTTCATGTGTTTTAGGCCTCTTTTGTGTAAAACTATGTTTGACCTTGAAAAACACACTTTCTCCTAAAACTACACTTTTCCATCAAATTTTGCATGTCCAACACTGTGAAACACTTAAGAACATCATTTCTAGCAGTATCCTTAAAGAAAATTCGAAGTTTCATTTGTTTTTTAGCTTTGTTATGTTTGACCTTAAAACGGAGTGCTTTAAAGTGATTTTCAGCGCGTGTAAGGCCAAAACATGAAAAAGTTGATTCCGGACAGCGAATTCTAATCTTTTTACAACGTTCTCTTTCTTACAACTTAGAAACTTCATTTCCAATACAGAAAGTTGAAGATTCAGCATGTCTCACTTGTTTTCAGCTTGTTTTTGTGCAAAAACACGTTTGACCTTGAAAAGTGACAATCTTGTGATAAATCACTTTCCCTTCAACATTTTCAACATGCTAACACTTTGAAATACATAAGAACATCCCAAACTAAAAGGAGAGAACAAGAGAATTTGAAATTTCATGTGTTTTAGGCCTCTTTTGTGTAAAACTATGTTTGACCTTGAAAAACACACTTTCTCCTAAAACTACACTTTTCCATCAAATTTTGCATGTCCAACACTGTGAAACACTTAAGAACATCATTTCTAGCAGTATCCTTAAAGAAAATTCGAAGTTTCATTTGTTTTTAGCTTTGTTTATGTTTGACCTTGAACGGAGTGCTTTAAAGTGATTTTCAGCGCGTGTAAGGCCAAAACATGAAAAAGTTGATTCCGGACAGCGAATTCTAATCTTTTTACAACGTTCTCTTTCTTACAACTTAGAAACTTCATTTCCAATACAGAAGTTGAAGATTTCAGCATGTCTCACTTGTTTTCAGCTTGTTTTGTGCAAAAACACGTTTGACCTTGAAAAAGTGACAATCTTGTGATAAATCACTTTCCCTTCAACATTTCAACATCTAACACTTTGAAATACATAAGAACATCCCAAACTAAAAGGAGAAATAAAGAGAATTTGAAATTTCATGTGTTTTAGGCCTCTTTGTGTAAAACTATGTTTGACCTTGAAAACACACTTTCTCCTAAAACTACACTTTTCCATCAAAATTTTGCATGTCCAACACTGTGAAACACTTAAGAACATCATTTCTAGCAGTATCCTTAAGAAAATTCGAAGTTTCATTTGTTTTTAGCTTTGTTTATGTTTGACCTGAACGGAGTGCTTTAAAGTGATTTTCAGGGGGGTGAAGGCCAAAACATGAAAAAGTTGATTCCGGACAGCGAATTCTAATCTTTTTACAACGTTCTCTTTCTTACAACTTAGAAACTTCATTTCCAATACAGAAGTTTAAGATTTCAGCATGTCTCACTTGTTTTCAGCTTGTTTTGTGCAAAAACACGTTTGACCTTGAAAAAGTGACAATCTTTTGATAAATCACTTTCCCTTCAACATTTTCAACATCTAACACTTTGAAAATGCATCATAGAACATCCCAAACTAAAAGGAGAAACAAAGAGAATTTGAAATTTCATGTGTTTTTAGGCCTCTTTTGTGTAAAACTAATGTTTGACCTTGAAAACACACACTTTCTCCTAAAACTACACTTTCCATCAAAATTTTGCATGTCCAACACTGTGAAACACTTAAGACACATCATTTCTAGCAGTATCCTTAAAGAAAATTCGAAGTTTCATTTGTTTTTAGCTTTGTTTATGTTTGACCTTGAACGGAGTGCTTTAAAGTGATTTTCAGCGCGTGTAAGGCCAAAACATGAAAAAGTTGATTCCGGACAGTAGATTCTAATCTTTTTTACAAACGTCTCTTTCTTACAACTTAGAACTTGCATTCCAATACAGAAAGTTGAAGATTTTCAGCATGTCTCACTGTTTTCAGCGTGTTTTGTGCAAAAACACGTTGACCCTTGAAAAAGTGACAATCTTTTGATAAATCACTTTCCCTTCAACCTTTCCACATCTAACACTTTGAAATACACTAAGAACATCCCAAACTAGAAAAGGAGAAACAAAGAAGATTTGAAATTTCATGTGTTTTAGGCCTCTTTTTGTATAAAACTATGTTTGACCTTGAAAAACATCACTTCTCCTGAAACTGACAACTTTTCCATCAACAATTTGCCATGGTCCAACACTGTGAAACTCTTAAGAACATCAACTTGGCTAGCAGTATCCTTAAAGAAAAGTTCGAAGTTTCATTGTTTTTAGGCTTTGTTTATGTTTGACCTTGAACGGGAAGTGCTTTAAAGTGATTCTTCAGCGCGTGTAAGGCCAAAACATGAAAAAGTTGATTCCGGACAGAGCGAATTCTAATCTTTTTACAACGTTCTCTTTCTTACAACTTAGAAACTTCATTTCCAATACAGAAAAGTTGAAGATTTCAGCATGTCTCACTTGTTTTCAGCTTGTTTTGTGCAAAAACACGTTTGACCTTGAAAAAGTGACAATCTTTTGATAAATCACTTTCCCTTACAACATTTTCCACATCTAACACTTTGAAATACATAAGAACATCCCAAACTAAAAGGAGAAACAAAGATCATTTGAATTTCATGTGTTTTAGACCTCTTTGTGTAATACTATGTTGACTCTTGAAAAACACACTTTCTCCTAAAACTACACTTTTCCATCAACATTTTGCATGTCCAACACTGTGAAACACTTAAGAACATCATTCTAGCAGTATCCTTAAAGAAAATTCGAAGTTTCATTTTGTTTTTAGCTTGTTTATGTTTGACCTTGAACGGACTGCTTTAAAGTGATTTTCAGCGCGTGTAAGGCCAAAACATGAAAAAGTTGATTCCGGACAGCGAATTCTAATCTTTTTACAACGTTCTCTTTCTTACAACTTAGAAACTTCATTTCCAATACAGAAAGTTGAAGATTTCAGCATGTCTCACTTGTTTTCAGCTTGGTTTTGTGCAAAAACATGTTTGACCTTGAAAAAGTGACAATCTTTTGATAAATCACTTTCCCTTCAACATTTCCACATCTAACACTTTGAAATCATAGAACATCCCAAACTAAAAGGAGAAACAAAGAGAATTTGAAATTTCATGTGTTTTAGGCCTCTTTTGTGTAAAACTATTTTTGACCTTGAAAAACACACTTTCTCCTGAAACTACACTTTTCCATCACAATTTTGCGTGTCCAACACTGTGAAACTCTTAAGAACATCACTTGTAGCAGTATCCTTAAAGAAAATTCGAAGTTTCATTTGTTTTTAGCTTTGTTTATGTTTGACACTGAATGGAGTGCTTTAAAGTGATTTTCAGCGCGTGCAAGGCCAAAACATGAAAAAGTTATTCCGGACAGCGAATTCTAATCTTTTTACAACGTTCTCTTTCTTACAACTTGGAAACTTCATTTCCAATACAGAAGTTGAAGATTTCAGATGTCTCACTTGTTTTCAGCTTTGGTTTGTTGCAAAAACACGTTTGACCTTGAAAAGTGACAATCTTTTTGATAAATCACTTCCCTTCAACCATTTTCCACATCTAACACTTTTGAAATACATAAGAACATCCCAAACTAAAAGGAGAAACAAAAGAGAATTTGAAATTTCATGTGTTTTTAGGACCTCTTTTGTGTTAATAACTATTTTTGACCTTGAAAAACAACACTTTCTCCCTGAAACTACACTTTTCCATCACAATTTTGCATGTCCAACACTGTGAAAACTCTTAAGAACATCACTTTGTAGCAGTATCCCTTAAAGAAAAATTCGAAGTTTCATTTTTGTTTTTAGCTTTTGTTTATGTTTGACACTGAAATGGAGTGCTTTAAAGTTATGATTTTCAGCTGCGTTTTTGCAAGGCCCAAAACATGAACAAGGTATTCCGGACAGCGAATTCTAATCTTTTTACAACGTTCTCTTTCTTACAACTTGGAAACTTAATTTCCAATACAGAAAATTTAAGATTTCAGCATGTCTCACTTGTTTTCAGCTTGTTTTGTGCAAAAACACGTTTGACCTTGAACAAGTGACAATCTTTTGATAAATCACTTTTCCTTAAACATTTTCAACATCTAACACTTTGAAATACATAAGAACATCCCAAACTAAAAGGAGAAACAAAGATCATTTGAAATTTCATGTGTTTTAGACCTCTTTTGTGTAATACTATGTTTGACCTTGAAAAACACACTTTCTCCTAAAACTACCACTTTTCCATCAACATTTGCATGTCCAACACTGTGAAACACTTAAGAACATCATTTCTAGCAGTATCCTTAAAGTAATTTCGAAGTTTCATTTGTTTTTAGCTTTGTTTATGTTTGACCTTGAACGGAGTGCTTTAAAGTGATTTTTAGCGTGTGTAAGGCCAAAACATGAAAAAGTTGATTCCGGACAGCGAATTCTAATCTTTTTACAATGTTCTCTTTCTTACAACTTAGAAACTTCATTTCCAATACAGAAGTTGAAGATTTTCAGCATGTCTCACTTGTTTTTCAGCTTGTTTTGTGCAAAAACAACGTTTGACCTTGAAAAAGTGGACAATCTTGTGATAAATCACTTTCCCTTCAACATTTTCAACATCTAACACTTGAAATACATAAGAACATCCCAAACTAAAAGGAGAAAAAAAGATAATTAGAATTTCATTTGTTTTAGACCTTTTTTGTAAAACTATGTTTGACCTTGAAAAACACACTTTTCCTAAAACTACACTTTTCATCAAATTTTGCATGTCCAACACTGTGAAATACTTAAGAACATCATTTCTAGCAGTATCCTTAAAGAAATTTGAAGTTTAATTTGTTTTTAGCTTTGTTTCTTGTCACGTTCCTAAGTCTAAGGGTCTCAGAAACGCAACAAGGGTGTGGAGAGGAGGATGTCCACTGCTATACACTCACCAGCAAACAAAGCGTACAAACAGTGCTTTTATTCACAGTGAGCTAAGAGGCACAATAAAACAGTGGACTCAGGACAGTTAACCAACATTAAAACAGACTAATGGAAGGGATGGTCCAGCGGGGATAACTCAAACACACACAAGTTAACAAAAAGGGCAAATAACCAGGCTAAGAGCTACAGGCTAACACAGGCAAACAACAAATGGTCTATCACACAAGCAACAAGAAACACGAATGAGATCCCCACGGAGCTCTTGCAGATCTCCGTGGACCCTGGGGACCTCCCGAAAGCATAAGGGCCTAGCAGACCCTGGGGACCTCTCCGAAACACAATCCGAAGTCTCTTTAAATAGGTGGAGGTGACCAATGGCAGATCGAGCTGGTAGGCCTCAACTCCTCCCACGAAGTCAACCTAAAAGGGAACAGGACGCAAAAAACACAGCCAGAAACACAGAACATGTGGAGCATACGTCCAGGGACGTAACATTTCTGTAAAACTATGTTTGACCTTGTTCAAAGTGACTTTAAGTGATTTTCATACTGTACTTGGAGAAAATGGAACATTTTGTGGAAACGTTTGGCACTATTACGTGCAGTATTATGTGCAATATTACGTGCACTATTATGCGCAGTATTACACGCAGTATTACGTGCACTATTACGCGCACTATTACGTGCAGTATTATGCACACTGTGTAATCCATATATAACAGAGTAGTGGTGTGGTTAAATTATTTTAAATGGTGCAATGACGCCCTCTAGTGGTATCAAGGTACAGTGTAGTAGGAGATCGCATGAAATTGCTCAAAGCAATTCAGGACACTGAATGGGTAGGTCACGTTTTGAGAGGCATAAACTATGTTTTACTGGGTTATAAGTACACAGAAGCCATTATTTATCATGCTCACTATTTTGAGATGATTCCATGACATGTATATCCGTAGTTTTAGGTTGATTTACTTGTTTGATTAGCATGCTAATTTTCTTCTACCCACGCTACCCAGAGAGAGTTATCCAGACCAACCGTAGGCTAATTCCCACCTACTCCACTGTACCTTGCATGTATTACAGGTAATATCGTTTGGATTTTCTTGTTTGTTTTATAATGTTATAATCTTAACAGATATAACATAACCCAAAACTTTTGGTAGAACCCAAAAGTTTTGGGTTATGTTATATCTGTTAAGATTCATTCATATAAATTAGTTAGTTAGGTGGTAATCCGGTAGTACACCACCCAGTAAATGTATTTGTATTTGTGAGTCTCATGTTTCACTGTGTTCATGTGGTTTCTGATTTAATTCTAAGAAAAAGGGTTCACTTGAATTATCCCTGGTGCTACGTATAAAATGTATTAATGCAGATACTAGAGTTTTGAGTACATTATGCTTAAGTGTTCAGTGCTTTTCATATCACTATATGATCACCAATGTGAGAGGTCTTATTTAGTTTGTTTTGCTTACTTGTACCTTTTATTACATTTACAACCAAGTATGTATCTGCATGAAGTTGTAAAAGTAAAAAGCAATTCAGGACACTGAATGGAGAGAGTTATCCAGACCAACTGTAGGCTAATTCCCACCTACTCCACTGTACCTTGCATGTTATTACAGAAAATAAAAAGGGAATTCGTGAACCAACCCCCTGTTCAAGTGTCTAATGGTGTGCGTGGAACCGGTAGAATGGTGCTGTGGAGGTGAACCCGTCACACATATATTTCAATAAAGTAACTGTATTCTGATTATCACTCATTTAAACGATTACAGTTACTCATATTTTGTATTCTAAATATATAACACCGGTACATGTATTCCGTTACTCTTCAACACTGAACGTATTGATTGGTAAGAGGTTGGGGCAAAAGGGACTGTCATGGGAGAAGAAGGGGAAAAGAGAGGGGGGAAATGGGAGAAAAAAAATATAAAAAGGAACGTCATTAATACACCTATACTTTACTTTTGTATTTCCAGACATAAAAATAATAAACATGTGATACTGTATACAACCCCCCCGCCCAAAAAAAAAAATAAATAATTAATAGCAAAAACAACTGTTCCACATGTGCAGAGGGCAGATCTCTTGCTTTTGGCAGGGAATCTTTTGCAGCGAAGACTTTCTGGGGCAGCTGTACTCCTTGAAGCCATGATTCCCGATCTGTCCTCTTCTGTCTTTCATGCAGCCTAGAAAAAATTAGATACATAATGTACATAGTGTGCCAAAGGCATATCTCACCAAGATCAAACAGTAGTGGTGTTGATGGAAACTAACACCAAGTTGGTCTGGTTTTGAATCACCTGGCTGTCTTCGAGAAGCTGTTTAATGTGACGGTAGATCATCAAATCAATTTACTTGCGCTTTGGATTTGCTTCCTACAAGGTTCCTTAAACAACTAGCACCCGATATTGTAAATCCTATCCTCAAAATTATTAACTCATTGCTTAGCACGTACCAAGATAAAAAAAGTCATAGCCAGGCAGCTGAGTGCATACCTAGACAGTAACAATATCCATGAAGTATATCAATCGGAATTCATCATAGCGCTGAGAAAGAGCTGGTTAAAGTGGTTAATGACCTGCTGTTGGCCTTTGATCAGGGACGCATTTTGCTGCTTGTCCTGCTTGACCTGAGCGTTTGACACTATCGATCACGCTGTTCTCCTTGCCAGGTTCTAGGTGTCATAATTGATGCAGGTCTCTCATTCGATTCGCATGTAGATAAAATCACTAGAATAGCATTCTTTCACCATTATATTGCAGAAAATAAGAAATATCATTTCAATGACTGATGCAGAAAAGTTGGTCCATGCATTTAGTTGGTCCATGCAAGGTTAGATTACTGCAACGCATTACTGTCTGGATGCTCTAGTAGGTGCATGAGTAAACTCCAGCTAGTACAGAATGCTGGCAGCCAGAGTTATAACTAGAACTAGGAAATTTGACCACATCACCACAGTCTTACAATCACTGCACTGGTTACCCATCAAATTAGGGTTGACTACAAAATCCTACTTTGACCTATAAAGCCCTAAATGGTCTTGCCCCACATTACCTGAGTGAACTGCCCACGCCCCCTTCGATCAATGGGTGTGGGTCACTACTGGTACCCAAAGTACAGAAGGTCACAGCTGGGAGCAGATCCTTCTCCTATAGAGCTTCCGCAGTAGTGGAAAGGCTTGCCTGTCAGTGTCCGGGACTCAGACACAGTCTCAGTGTTTAAATCAATTTCATCTGTTTTCTCTGGCTTTTTGTTAAAGTCCTAGACACTCATTTCAACTTCACTTTGACACAGTGTCAATTATAAAGTCCAGTTTAAGTTTGTATTGTTATATTTTACAGTGTATTTGCATGGAACCTTGTCCAGGCATGTAGACAGGAGCTACACATAAGAGCTCACACAGGCCACAAACACGTACTTCACAGACACACTGTCTGGAGTAGCTGAACAAGCAACTGTTGCTTGTTGCTGTGTTTGTTGTTTTTTCTGATGTGCAGAAGCACATGGTCCAGAGTTCATTCCCTATCCTTCACCAACCAACACCCCATTCCTTTTTTTTTGCTCTCCTCCACCCTTTCCCTCCTCTAAATGTCGATGTCAAACGACAGCTCAAGACCTTCCTCTTTAAAGAATATTAGATTAAATTGTAATTTTCTTGTTGTCGAACTTTTGTACAGAATCTACAACAGAATGAATAAAATAGATGTATCATAGTTGGGGGTCCTAGTGAACTGGAATAGATCTCTTCATCGATGGTAACTTGAAAGCACGTTGTAAGTCGCTCTGGATAAGGGCGTCTGCCAAATGCCGTAAATGTATGTAAATTGTCTGGACATGCAGTGTATTGAGTTATAGGGGCATACAATGAAAATTGTGGGTCATGAGTTTGAGCAGGGTGACTTGGTGATTGACATAAAGAGGGGTCATAAATAAAGTGAAGTGATTGTCACATGTGATACACAGCAAGGCACAGCACACAGTGCAACACAGTGAAATTTGTCCTCTGCATTTAACCCATCACCCTGAGTGAGCAGTGGGCAGCCATGACCCGGCGCCCGGGGAGCAGTGTGTGGGGACGGTGCTTTGCTCAGTGGCACCTCAGTGGTACCTTGGCGGATCGGGATTCGAACCGGCAACCTTCTGATTACGGGGCCGCTTCCTTAACCGCTAGGCCACCACTGCCCCATAGACATGTGGTGTGTACAATGAGGGATGCCAGTCTGTAGAATGACCTGCTCTGAAGCCAAAGTGGGATTCTAGGAGGTTTTTCTGTGTGAAGCAGATGTGTATCCTTACTTGGTATGACCTCTCATCAAGGAAGGAAGGAAACCACTGCTGGTGCTGAAACCCAAATTCTCTTCAGGAATAGACAGGAAAGTCTTGTGGTTAACTGTACCAAAACTGCTGACAGGTCGTGGAGAATAAAAAATGATCTGGCCGCTTGAAGCCTCTCAGAACCGCCAGAAGGGCTGTCCTCTGTAGAATGACCTGCTCTGAAGCCAAAGTGGGATCTAGGAGGTTTTTCTGAAACAGATTAAGTGATAGCTGATTGTAGACACAGCGCAAGGATTTTAGAAAGAAATGAAAGAAGAGACCACTGTTCATGTGTTGTTCTATGAACAAAGTAGCAGCTTGGTTGAAAGATATTTGTGTGTGAATAGAAGTGAAATTATCTGACAATTAATAATCGGTAACTTCTGCTAAGATGCTGGATCTTGGAGACGAGCCACACAGGTGATCAGAAGGTGTGTAGCACTTTAAAAATAGTGACAGTGAAGTGATTGTCATTGTGATACACTGCAGTACAGCACACGGGTGCACACAACAAAATGTGTCCTCTTCTTTTAACCCATCACTTTAGTGAGCACTGGGCAGCCATGACAGGTGCCTGGGGAGCATTGTGTGGCGAAGGTACTTTGCTCAGTAGCACCTCAGTGGCACCAGCACCTTCTTATACGGGCCCGCTTTCCTTAACCACTAGGCCACCACTGGCCCTTTGTGTAAGAGGATGTGGTTTTAATGTTAATAATGTTTTGTACATCATGGTAGCCCAAGTTTTGTTGAATGGCAAGTTTGGGCTAGGCTAACCACATGTTATACAGCATGTGTAATGTGTTTTATGTTGATATTTTGTACAGTGAACGGATCAGGAGAGTTCACCAGAGCCTATCTGTTTTATTTTATTATTATTTGTGACAGGTATGTGTGTTTTTATTTCATGATTTTCATTTTGTAAGTAATTGTATATATGTTAATTAATATGTTAAAGTTCAGAATTTAGCCTGGCGCCGGTCCTGTCATGGTTACACATGGTTTGATGAATTTATTCCCTGAATTATTCCTGAATTCCTGTGCCTTAATGAACAAGGTTGAAGGGGTTACACGCGGTATAATACAGGCTCTGAGGTAGGATGTTGAAACCCCATGTTTGGCTTTGTAGGCCAGCATCAGTATTTTGAATCTGATGTGAGCAACTACTAGGTGCCAGTGGAGAGAGCGTAGCAGTGGGAAGAATTTGAGAGAATTTGGGAAGGTTGAAAACCAGTCGTGCCTCTTGCATTTTTAGTAATCCAGTCGTGCAACTTACTAGGGGACAGAACAAGTATCTGGGTGTCCTGTGTTGATAGAAAAATAAATATATCTGCCTAATATTGTAGAGAAAGAACTTCTACATGATGGGGGAAAGATAAGGAGAGTTGGTTGTCTAAAAATAATCCAAGATTGCAATATCGAGAGATTCTGTGAATTGTTTCAAATAAAAATTTATTCAATGAAGCTCATAGAACAGAAATTTAGAGCATGAATACGTGCAGGTATTGTAAATATTCTATTATATATGCTCTAAATAAACTTAAATAAAATTCTCGCAGCCAGGGTAATAGGTGATTAGTTGTCATGTCACACTACAGCATACTTACACCACACCACAAATGTGGTCTCTGCATTTAAGTCTGAATCCCCTTCGCCTGAATCAGACTATAAAAAACTCATGTCATGATAATGTGCAACGTTACACAGTGTCAATGAAAATGTAGGACAAATTGTGGTATAGAAAATCAGGCTGAAAAAATAATACAAAGCCAGAATAATAAAAACAACAACAACAACATTTATTTCTTATACAGCCCATAATCACACACAGTATGTCTCAATGGGCTTTGACAGCCCTACAGTTGACACTCACCCACACTTGACCCTTCTGCACCAAGGAACCACACAAAAAAACTCTAGGAGAGAGAGAAAAAAGAAAGGAAGAAACCTTGGGAAGGAGTGGGACCCCCTTCACGGTAGAGAGAGCCTGCAAATGGTGGTCAGTGCAGGCTTTGTGATGAAGTCAGTTGTAGGGTTGGAGAAATCCAGAGTGTAGTCCAGTGTCATGGTCTACATACATGTCCATTATGATGTTACTGGTCCAATTTGAAGATCCCTGAAGCTGTAGTTGTGTTACGGTGGGTGGTGGCTGGTGGTGACCTTCTGGTTCGTTTCATGCTGAGTCCCCCCAAAAAAGAAATAGAAGAACAGTAACTTTGGCTTTTCAAGCCAAAGTGATAAAGACAGTGTGTGTGTGTGTGTGTGTGTGTGTGCAAGTCCAGGGGTAGTGTTAGCAGCAATATGTATGATTTTCAGAGCAACATCTGAATATAAATTGCATCATCAAAAAATTATGAAACTGCTGGTACCCTACGTTAACATTTAGGATGTGGCAACATGGAAAACATACGATATTATAAAATGCACTGATGAAACCACAAGCACAGCCATCAAATTGAAATGGATAAAATGTTACTGCCACTATACGGGTAGTGCCATTTTCCCAACTTGTCTAGCTAATTTTTGGGTGAGAAACTTAGGCCTTATCAGGGCTCTTCATTTTTGTAACTCAAAATACTTAGAATCGAACGAGAATTGCTGGTGTCTTCCTCCTGTAAGTCGCTTTGGATAAAAGCGTTGGCAAAATAAAGTAAGTAAAGAACCTCTACCCGGTTTCCTTAGATTAGTGTCACGACTACGGACTTACGGGGAAGGAAGCGCAGAGGTCTGACATGTTGGGAAGGGGTTTTATTACAACAAACAATAACGAAATACAAATAACAATGGGCGGTGGCCGAAAACAGTTTAACGTAAATAATGAACTGAAACAAACCCGGTGGCGTGTGGCGATTGCCAGAACTCAAAACACATAAAACTAAATCAGGTCAAAGTTCGTGCAGAGAGTTCACGAAAATGCCAGCGACCCCGAACCGGCGGAGAAACTTCCGGCAGTTATGGGGGCGTCAGGATTGCATTCCGTGTGGAGCCCAGCTGCAGCAATCCTGACAGAGCCCCCCTCCAAGGCTACGTCCTCGGAGCCCCAACAGTACCATCAGTGGAGGCGGCGGGGCGGTACGGCGGCACCACAGGGCTCCTGCCCTGCTGTATCCTCCCTTGGAGGACCCGGTCCCATCGGGCTGGCTCCCCGGCGTGGTCAGGCGTGGCTGCCCCGGTCCCTCGGGCTGGCTCCCCGGGCTGGTCAGGCGTGGCGGCCCCGGTCCCTCGGCTGGCTCCCCGGGCTCGCGTCTGGCGGCCCCCGGCGCTCGGCGTGGTCCCGTGGCGGCCCCGGACCCTCGGCCTGGCTCCCCGGCGTGGTCCCGCTTGGCGGCCCCGGACCCTCGGCCTGGCTCCCCGGCGTGGTCCCGCTTGGCGGCCCCGGACCCTCGGCCTGGCTCCCCGGCGTGGTCCCGCTTGGCGGCCCCGGACCCTCGGCCTGGCTCCCCGGCGTGGTCCCGCATGGCGGCCCCGGACCCTCGGCCTGGCTCCCCGGCGTGGTCCCGCATGGCGGCCCCGGACCCTCGGCCTGGCTCCCCGGCGTGGTCCCGCATGGCGGCCCCGGACTCCCGTACCTGCACACAATAATCAGGGCCGATCCATCTGGGTACGTGTGGGCCCTGTCTCCACATGTCCCCTCTGACACGTCTTGTGTCACCCCCTGCACCGCGCAGGGAGATTGTCCCAGAGCCTCCGGCGACTGTTCCAGGCACCCCAGGCTGGTGCCTTCTGGGACTATGCAGCCCCTCTCGCTGCACGGCCCTGGTGCCAAGGGGGGGGCATTGCCAGACCATCCGGCTAGCCCCTTCTGCGTCCGTTGGGACAAGCAGGCCCTCTTCCTGCCTGTCCCAGCTGGGTCCTCATGCCTACCCGGGGGCTCTATGGCGCTCCACCCCTCTGGAGGCAGACGCAGGCCCATGCCTGGCCCGCCCTCCTCACTGGCTACCGGAGGACCCAGCTCCATCGCTTCCCCACCTCCCCTCCCCTCAGGAGGAGTCCCCAACCCGAACTGCACCCCCCCAAAAAATTCTTTGGGGGAGCACCCCCCCCGGCTGGACTTAGGGGTACCTTGGGGCTTGTCCACCTCGCCTTGGACCAGCACATTCGGGTCAGGAACCTCCTCCCTGGGGTTCGGCTCCGCGGCTGGGTCGCCATCTGGTGGACACAAAGAGGGGAAGTGGGGGCGACATACGGACACATATGCCACGCACACACACACAGACAGAGACAGACAGAAGAGAGGGTCGTCTGGTTCCCTCTCTGGCTCTCCGGGACCTCCTCAGGGGGCACAGCCAGATCTCGGGAGGCGCGACCTTCTCGTCGCCCGCCAGTGCTTGGTCTTCTTGCCCCGGATCCTGACTGGCGCTGGATGTGGTGGAGGGGCAGAGTTCGATCCCTGGCTCAGGCTCTGGCCGATCAAACTCCGCCCTCAGTCTCTGCTGGAAGTCCCGAAAACTCCTGTCGGTCTCTCCCTGCTGCCAGGCAGCGTCGCTGGAGATGGTGGTGGCCGTGTGGCGTGGGGGGTGGTGGACGTCTTCTCCAGCATGCGGGGGCGCTGGTGATGCGCTGCCGTTCAGCTGGGGAACGTCCGAGCAGAGGGAAGGCGGGTCGGCGACTGGAACTGGGAGGGCATCTTCCCTGTGAGGCAGTTCCGACAGTGCAGTTGCTGGTTGGCGACCTCCTGTCGCCCTGTTCCACCAGCTTACGCCCGCATCGCTGTCCTCCTCCTCACTGTTGTCGCACCTCTGGGACTGACGTGGGTTTCCACGGACCTCGCAACGGACGGGCACGATGGGCGGAGCCATCCCGGCACCGACTGCCCAATCGGCGTCATCCTCGTGTTGGTCCGTGTCAACCTCATACCCTCGGAAGTCACGTGGATCTTCACGGATGTCGCGACAATCTCGGACGCGCGCGCTGGGTGGAGCCATCCCGGCCCCGACTGCCCAACGAAAATCCACGTCATTGTCGCTTTCGTCATCCGTGTCCTCCCACCTGTGACTCCGAGGGTCGTCCACCCTGCGGACATCCTGGACCCAGGGTGCGATCAACTCCCAGGGACAGTACTCTGGCCATTCGGGCTGGAGGCTGCCCATCCCCTCGCTGGAGGGACGCCGCCGTTGTTGTCGCTTCTCACCCCCCTGGAAGTGACGTGGGTCCCCACGGACCTTGCGACGATCGCAGACTGGCGCGATGGGCGGAGCCCAACTCTCGTCTCCCGTGCTCTCGTCGTCGTCCGTGTCGTCCCAGTCCACGGGGAGCCTTGCCAGCCGAGCGCAGAGTTCTTGGCTCGACATGGCGAAGATCGTGGGGGTCGCATCTTCTGCGCTCGCTGCCCACGTCACTTCCTCGCTGCTGCCGACGCCAACGTCCTCGCTCCGCCCACTCACCCGCCGACGTTGTCGCTTCCGGGTTTCGCGGAGTTTCCCGGGGGTGACGTCATCACGCGGCGCCGCGTACCACGGCTTCTCGGGGAGAAAACGCTCCACCAGAACGGGCGGCGCGTCTCTCGTCTGGCGTCCGCGTTCGCCGCGCCGGGCTGCGTCCTTCGCGGCGTTTCTTCTCCTCTGTTTTTTACCTCTGCCGCTTTTGGGGGGGTCGATGGCATTCTGTCACGACTACGGACTATCGGGGGAAGGGAAGCGGCAGAGGTCTGACATGTTGGGAAGGGTTTTATTACAACAAACAATAACGAAATACAATAAACAATGGCGCGGTGGCCGAAAACAGTTTAACGTAAATAATGAACTGAAACAAACCCGTAGGCGTGTGGCGATTGCCAGAACTCAAACACATAAAAACTAAATCAGGTCAAGTTCGTGCAGAGAGTTCTACGAAAATGCCAGCGACCCCGAACGGGCGGAAACTTCCGGCATTTATGGGGCGTCAGGATTGCATTCCGGTGTGGAGCCAGCTGCAGGCAATCCTGACAATTAGATTCTGAATTCCTGAAAGACTAAATCATATGGGGCTAAGGCGGGACTAAGGCATTTAAAAATGAGTCTTCTTTTCTACAACTTCTCTCAGAAATCTCTCAATTAAGGCCATGGATGTTCTGGCAAATTGGATTATTTAAGATCAATAGCCATGCAATTCTCATGCGTCACAGGCCTCTTTAGCTTTGATCTAACATGTGAAAGGTTAGATTTTTAAACATTAAAAAAGAATGATCTGCCTTTTGAAAAAGTAGTGGAGTACAAAGAACTGTACTGTAGTAAAATATAAAGTCACCAAAAATGTTAATACTTAGAAATCAAAATACTAAAAAAACTATTTGAGAGCAGTAACGAGTAACATTTACTTTGTTACTATCCACCACTGCTTTGGACTTCAACTGTTCTTCCTCCAATGCAAATTGGTTGGTGGCCACCATGACACCCCTTCCTGAAATCTAAGATTTCTTACCTTTGTGTTCTTATAGTTCAGGACAAGATTGTTGTCACTGGTAAGCTGTTCATTCAGCATCATTAGCAAACAAAGTATTTTAGAATCATGTATGGGTATCATGTATGTGTGAAAAGGGAGAAGTTTAAGTTGAACTTTATTGTCATTTCAGCTTCATACATTTTAGACAGTACAGTCCCTGACAAAAGTCTTGTCACTTGTGTACAAAGTGCTGCTGAAAATATTTCTAATCAATATTTTTTTTTTACAAGAAATAGTTAGTTTTTATTCCAACAGCTTTTGTAATAATGTTTCAGTGCAAAACAAAACTGTCAAAAAGTATTCTAGATTCAAAGCTTGGTAAAGCCCATTTAGTCCAAATTTTGCAAAGACATAAGTGTTGTCGCCTTGTCATATGAGCTTCACCTGTCATTAATAATGGATCAATTAGGTCTCAGGTGTGTAAAAAAGAACCCAGTACATTAGAGATTTACATTTACAGAATTTATCAGATTGCCCTTATTCCAGAGCGACAATCAGTAGTACAGGGGACGGTCCCCCCTGGAGCAAACTTAAGGTTAAGTGTGTAGCTCAGGGACACAATTGGTAGTAAGAGGGATTCTGGTTCAATGGCGAGTGTGTTACCCACTAGGCTACTACCACCCTAATAGACCTTCACATCAACGGAAACTAAACCACTGCAAACATGCCTAAGATTCACCAGAAGACCAGACCCACTGCTGATGTGGCAAACACCTTCATTGAGCTCCACGAGACCTGGCCACCTGAAGTCCCTGTGTCAACCAGAAGAGTTGGATCGGATTCTGTATTGAAATGGCCTCCATGGTCGAATCAGTGCCCAGAAGCCAGCACTAAACAAAAGAAAATTGAAAAGCCTTGAAATACTGTATGGCATTTGCCAAGGCCCACAGCCTGCAAAAAGGATGGACGCTGGAAAAGTGGCAGAAGATGGATTTTTCAGACAAATCTTCTGTTGAATTACACCACAGTCACTGCAAATATTGCAGAAGGATGGTGCTCAATCACATACTTCCATCTCCACATCAAAGTTCCTCAAGGCGAAGAAGATCAAGATGCTACAGGATTGGCCAGCCCATCCACAAGACATGAACGTCATTGAGCATGTGTGGGGTAAAATGAAAGAGGAAGAGAATATTACCAAACCAAAGAATATTAATGAACTCTGGGAGGCATGCAAGACTGCTTTCTGCTATTCATGATAACTTCATCAATAAATAGTATGATCTCCTTGCCAAACCTGTCACGGACTGCGGACTTATGGGGAAGGAAGCGCAGAAGCAGGACATGCTGGGAATGGGGTTTTATTTATTAAATAAACAATAACACACAATAAAGACTGGCGCGGTGGCCGAAAAACGATTTAACTTAAATAAGAACATAAACTTGCCCGCAGGCGTGTGGCGATTGCCAGAACTCAAAATACTCGTGAAACATACACAGGTCAAGTGCATGCAGCGAGTCCACGAAAATGTAGTCCCATTCGAAGGGGTGGAAATCTAGGGGTTATATGCGCTGTCAGGATTGGCCACTGGTGATTAGCACAGCTGCAGTCAATCCTGACAAAACCGCATGAATGCAGTCCTTCAAGCTCCTGGAAGTCATACAAGATATCACATTTTGATCTCACAGCACCACTACTTAATTTGCTGACAAATGTTTGTATTTGCAGTAAATTTGTTCAACTCCTGTATAGGTGGCAAAACTTTGTCTTGCCAAAATTTGACCTTTCTGTCTTGATTAAATGATGATGATCTTTTTTCAGTGAAACTAATTCATTTCAATGCATTAAACATTATTTGGTAGGGTTTTAGCTTTTTCATATGAGCTATTTCTAATGCCATTTGATTAATTAAAAGTCAGATTAATATCAGATGTTTCCACAAAATAGACTTTTGTCAGGGACTGTATGACTGCACATGGTTGAGGCAGCAGACTCACCCATGCCTGCAATAACAGGAACAGAAATACAAAAAAATATATTTTATATGAAGAACATTTGTATAGCCCTTAAACTCCTACAGTTCACATTTTCACTAATACAGCAAAAATTTCTGGGTTACTCACACCAGAGGAAGAACCGCTCCCCACCCCCTCTGGCGCGTAAATTAGATTTTTGCCTCGCCTTGTTTTTCACCAGTTCAAATCTAGTCTTGCTCTCACTCTCAGAATCACCTTTGTGTTGCCAAGTATGTGAGTGAACACATGCAAGGAATTTGATTCAGGTCGATTGTGTCTCTCAAGCACAACAGTATAAAAGCAATATACAATATAGGCTAATATTTTATATACTTAAATAGAACAATTACAAAAAATCTGTAATACAGAAGTGGATATAAAAGGCAGTAGCAGTGCTGTAGGTTTTTAGCAGTGTGACAGTTAGGGTTTAGGAGGGAACCAAGGTACCAAGGTAAAGAAGCTGTTCCTGCATCGGCTAATGCTAAAAGCTAAACATTCAAATGAAATCTTACACACAGGCAGCCTTATAATTTATTCAGGAAGTTAAGCTATGACACTGCTTTATGGGTTTCAGAACACAGAACACAGGGCATGTCGCGTTTGGTCTGAAACCAGCTTTAGCTTTCGGGATACTTACGTTTGTTTCATTATGTCTGTCTCTGTCTGCCTTTCTTTTCATCCCTGTTAAATATGTCTCTTAAAGGTTTGTTCATAAAACAGCCGCAGCGTCACTAAGAAACACATGACATAAATCGTCATGAAGTGCATTTAAAACAATTTCTAATGAATTCTTACCGTGGGTGTTCTGTTCATTGAGTTGGTCAGCCAAGTTACTCGCCAACAAAAAGCTGAAGAAGCTCTGGTCCAATGTCTGAGCTCCTAGAAAGATCTAGATAAGTTCTTAAAAAGAGATCAGTGTAACGGATGAGGGGATGGGCGAGGGATAGAGGAATCCGCCAAAACCTTAAGAGATGATTATATATAAATGCCATAAACATTGCCCTGTACAATGTGCTGAACCACCTGAAACATCGGGAGGGCTGCTCTTCATCAACTTCATCTCAGCCTTCAATACCATCATCCCTGAATTCCTGGTCAGCAAACTGTCTCGGTCTTCCCCCACTCACCTGCATCTGAATTAAAGAACTGGAGGAACTGGAGGAACTTAGGGTTAAGTGTCTTTCTCAGGGACACAATGGTAGTAAGGGGGACTTGAACCCGGGTCTTCTGGTTCATAGAAGACATTACAGGGCCCTTAGATCAAGGACAACAGACTCCGGGCTAATTTCTTCCCCAAAAGTCATCGGCATCCCCGAATGTATCAGACATTTCAAATGATAACTTTTATGAAATACACTTTATGCACATTGGGTGTTATTCATTGTGAATCTTGATTTCTTGCAAATGCAGAGCAAAATGTCTTAATATTCATATTAAGGGCAGGTGGTGGCCTTGCGGTTAAGGAAACAGCCCTGTAATCAGAAGGTTTGGGTCCAACACCTTTGAACGATCTCTTGTAATTTGCCTGCAGCTGGTTGCAGTCCAAATGACATAAAAGCTTCTTATCTTATCTTATACTGTCAGGGCAATTGAAGTAGGTGGATATAGTTACTCTTGCCTAATCCTCATGTCCTTCTGGGTCATGAGGATTAGACAAGTAATGGATTAGCCAGTAGTATATTCCTGCATTGTGTTCATAGCATGAGTCTTGCATCTGCTCAGACTTAACGTGCATTTAGCAGCACTCATATTGGGAAAGGGACACTAGCAACGTGAGGCTAAATTCAAGGTTGCAACACTCCACAGCTGTCATAGTAGCTAGCTACCATTAGACATGCAAAAATTGGTGACATTACATTGTTTTGAGGTACAGGAACAGACCTGAATAATTTCACAACTTCACCAGTCAAAGTAAAAGTTTAATGTGATTAAAAATGTTTACACAGTGGTGAGCTAAGCTTATTACACAGAGCTAATACTTGGTTTACTAAACACTTAACTGGAGATAATTTAATCTGGGAACAGTGCCATGAAAACACATCCTCTCGTATTTTTTATCTCATATGAAGAACTAGAACCAATATACTTATGCAATGGTATTTAGTGTTACAGGCTTTTAACCTGGAGATAAAGCATAAGCGGGAGAGGATAGGTTTTAGCGGACACACTGTCATGGGCCTTTTGAAATATGGAAGAAGTGATTATCAAGACGGGATGTTGATTCTTGGTGGTGAGGGTGTTACGTCCTGTGGTGAAGTGCTGTCTGTGTTCTCTGTCTTGTTTGTGTTTTCCTTTTTGTAGGAAGAGCCTGTAATTAAGGGGTGGTAGTAGCCTAGTGGGTAACACACTCGCCTATGAACCAGAAGACCCAGGTTCAAATCCCATTGACTACCATTGTGTCCCTGATTAAGACACTTAACCCTAAAAATGTCTCCAGGGGGGGACTGTCCCTTTACTACTGATTGTAAGTCGCTCTGGACAAGGGCGTCTGGTAAATGCTGTAAATGTAAATGATTATGCAACTCCTCCCTATTTGCACTCCTGTCGGAGTGAGGCTGTTAGAGATGGCATGGGTCTGCTGAGAAACAGATGCCCTATACACAGTACAGTAAAGCAGTAAGGCTTGAATTGTGCTTCTTTTGATTTATGAGTAACGTTTCTCTCCCTCTTTCCTGATTGTTGACGTTCCTGACCTAGACCAGGACGAAACACGAGTGGGTCAACTACTACAGCCCTTGGTAAACAGACCATGTAGTCAAAAGATTCCTGGCCTACAATGGCATATTTTATGCCAACTTTAACATGCCACTCATGTGGTTTGTCTCAGAGTAGTATCTAAAGCAATGTTAATCATCAACTCCACTTTCCATGTTGTAAACAAAAATTCAGCAAATACACTGCCTTAAAAGCTCATGTCTATCATTCCCACAACAGCTGGATAATGTACCAAGCACATTTGTGTGTGATTAATTGTGAGAAGCAATGCATCTGAGATCTTCTTGCACATCTCAATGTCCATTTGAGAAAGCATGAATTAGTACATTGCCTGTTCAGCCTGTAACAAGGCATTTAGAGTGAAGTCAACATGTTTTACAAGCACATAGGCATGAGAGAGTCATATTCTCAGTCATCGGTGTCCTCACAAATTGAACAAGATGAAAGTGAAATGGACCAAAGTGAAACACAGCTCCAGTTTGCAGAAGACATCAAGTCTGTGTACATGAGACATTTGTGCCAGTTTTACATGCAACACCAAGCAAAGTGATTGTTGATGAGATTGTTGACAACAGTTTAAGTGACATTTGTCATCAGTATACAAACAACAAAATTAGAGAAACAGGCTAATAGGGCTGTTAGATATGTCATATATGGAGTTTGATTCACTTGTACTGTGTATTCTGGAAACTGACTTACATATGGCATGTAGCTCTGTTAGAAAACAGTATTTTCTGAGAAACTTTGGATATGTGCAGCTGGATAAAATCTACCTGGGCATCAGTGAACATAGAAGAGACTGTTATGCTCAATACATTCCTCTGTCTGACACATTGAAATCTATTCTCAAAGATCCTGTTGTGAGGCAGGAGTGTGCAAAGTCACAATATAGGCAAGTTTCTGATGATGTCTTAATTGATATTTTTGATGAATCAGTCTACAAATCCAATGAACTGTTTGTACAAGAAGGTGAGATTGTCATGAAACTGATATTGTATCAGGATGTGTTTGACATTGTAAACCCCCTAGGGTCTGTAAGGAAAAGACATAAGCTTGTGGGAGTATACTTCACATTTGCAAACTTCCAATTATTTCATTGTTCAAGAATTGACTATATTCAGTTAGTACTGTTGTGCAAAGAGACAGATTTCAAATATTTTGGAGAGAACACAGCTATTTTTGAATGTCGTCAGGCCTGAGACACCTTGAGGAACATGGTGTTGTGACCACTTCTGGTGATGTGGTTCGAGCAACAATAATATCGGTTGCAGGGGTCACACTGTAGTGGCAAATTACTTTTGTAGGTATTGTGAGATAATGAGAGATCAACTTGAGAATGTCAGTGAGTGCTTTCCTGTACGAACAGCTCGTTCCTACAATGAAGCAACAATTACTGCTGAAGGGTGATGTGAATGATGTCAAAAAAATTGTCCTTGTAGTTGGCGGTACTGTGGGACATGGATTTCGAATGCCGTTGCCTAGTATCCATCTGGAGAATCTCTGCTCTCTTCCCAACAAAAACTGACCAACTTCTTCTGCTTAGCCGGATCAACAGGGATTTTTCCAACTCTGCTGGAAAACACAGGCAGATACTTGCAGATCTCCTCACAGAGAATGAGCGACGACACTCGGACTCTGTTTAAATTATTCTTGGGGATTTTAACAAAGCAAATCTCTCACGTGAACTGCCCAAAATACAGACAGCAGAGACAGTAATATACTGGATCACTGTTACACAGCAATAAAGGATGCATACCACTGTCCAACGAGCAGCCTTGGGGCTTTCTGATCAATGTTTGGTTCATCTCATAGCGATCTACAGGTCAGCTAAACCTGTATTAAGGACTATAAAAAGGTGGACTGATGAAACAGAGTGGCATCTAAAAGCCTGCTTCTCTCTCACTGATTGGTCTGTTTTTGAAGCTGCTGCCAATGATCTGAATGAGCTCACAGAGACTGTAACATCATATATCAGTTTCTGTGAGGATATGTGCATTCCTACCAGGACTCGTTTAACCTACAATAATGACAAACCAAATGAGCCCAGCTCTCTGTCCCTAGCTCTGTCTGCCAATGGATTACCAGATTTCTGACAGATAGGCAACAGCTAGTGAGAATGGGTAAAATCACATCCAGCACCCGTACGACCAGCACTGGCGCCCCTCAAGGTTGTGTTCTCTCCCCACTGCTCTTCTCCCTGTACACCAAAAACTGCACCTCTATCAAGCTCCTGATGTTTGCAGATGACACTACACTCATCGGCCTCCAGGACGGTGATGAGTCTGCTTACAGACAGGAGGTTAAAGAGCTGGCTGTCTGGTGCAGTCTTAACAACCTTTAGCTCAACACACTCAAAACAGTGAAGATGAATGTGAACCTCAGGAGGAACCTGCATGCTCTCCCCCCACTCACCATCATGGCCAGCACTGTGGCTACAGTGGAGTCATTCAGGTTCCTGGGGAACTGCTGAGAGAATCATCAGAACATCCCTCCCCAGTCTCCAAAACCTGTATTTATCCAGAGTGAGTAAAAGGGAAAATCACTCTAAATCCCTCACACCCAGCACACTCTCTCTCTTCAATCTGTTGCCATCTGGTCAATGCTACAAAGCACTCAGACACAGGAACAAATTCATCCCCCAACCAGTCCATGTCATGAACATGACATACAATGGCCAGCACTGTGGCTACAATGTCACTCAGGTTCCTGGGGAACAATGTGGTACACACAACGCTAAAAGAGATAAGCGATTATTTATTTAACACACACTTATTTACATGTCATATTTGCACATATCACCATACCTATATAAACATATCATAAGTGGTCATACCTTTTGTTTTTATTATATATATTGTATGTTGTGTTTTTGCAATTTTGTACATTGTGTATCTTTACATAACTGCTTCTGATTCATAACTGATTCTGAAATAAATGCTGTGAGTCTTTAATTCACCATGTTTGCCAGCCAGGCCTTCTTCCATGCATAGGGCATGACTTGTTTGAGGGAGTTGTAGCTTACAACATAGCCATTTACATGCAATACTGGCTTACATACTCTCAGCTGAACAGACAAATCAAACAATTTGTCTACAAAGACTCAGATTCTCTTTCATCTCCTTCTCAGGTTAATGAAAAGGCAGAGGCAGTAGGTGGACAAGCAGCTGAGAACTGGTGTCTCATTAGACTCCTTCCTGTTATTATTGTGACAGAGTTTATCCTCATGACCCAGGGTGGCAACTACTGATCACATTGAAAGATGTTGTGGAACTAGTGTGTGCACCCAGTATTAGCACGGACCAGATTGCTTGCCTCAATGTTGAATACCTAGAAACAAGGAAAACATTATCTCCCACAGATTGTCTAAAACCCAAACACCAGTATCTTCTCCATTACGCATCATTAATCCAGAAACCTGGCCCCTTAATACATTTGTAGACCATAAGAGTTGAAAGTAAACACTCCAATTTCAATTCGCTATACAAAATAGAAGGCCAGGGTGTTGGCACTTTTGAAACAGCTTATGTGTCAAACTGAAAACCATAAAAGGCCCATGAACGGCTTGCAGAAAGTGGCGGTCCTGACAATGCAAAGAAGCAGTGCAAGGATGCCCTGATCCAGCACTTCCTGTAGGTGTAGGATTTAAAGAAAACTGAGCGATTGATGTTAGGGACGTTTCCCATAGAGAGAATAGATAGTTGTATGTGGTATGTAGTTACTAAGAATGTTTGGAATAACATATGTTAACATGTTTTGTACAGTTGCTTCTGGTCAGTTGGACAAGGAGAAGTGTGTGGGGGGTAGTTGGTGTGTGTACTTTGCTTCTGGGGGGGTTAGTTGGAGCGTGTTAAGTATGTTTTATTGATTTTTTCAGTAAAGTGTTATGTTGTCATTGTATTCTTTTATAAACAGTTGGCAATCTGGAAAAAGTGTGCAGTACGACGTATGGAACCTGGATAAATAAAAAAATTACCTATTACCACCTTTTCACCTCAGCCAACAGTAAATGTGCAGATTGGACAAGAAGACTGAGAGGGGGGGCATATTTTTAGCTATAAATCATTATGAGTTAGATTTTAAATTAATCAATTGTTGTAAATGTACATAAATTTTTATGGCAGGAAAAATAAAGTGTAGGCATTTATCCAAATGCTAAACCTCAGGTCTTACTCTGTTCAAAGCCACACCGACCATGTCCAACCAGAGCTGCTCTCTTAAAGCACCCCCGTACATTTTACAAATTGGTTGTGTGACATAACAACAGGCCAGGATATGGATTTGGCCGATGGTAAACTTGTAATTAAATATGCAATAACACGAGACTACACAATACATTTGTATCAGCACCTAAAACATCCAGTTTATACCCAGCAGTTCCTATATGAAAGTGAAGTGAAACACTGCAGCACAGCACAAAAACGAAGCATGCTGCACAAAACAAAATGTCCTCTGCTTTTAATCCGTCACCCTTAGTGAGCAGTGGGTGCCCGGGGAGCAGTGGGGACGGAGCTTTGCTCAGTGGCACCCTCTCATAGTTGAGGTATACCTATGATGAAAATTACAGGCCTCTCATCTTTTTAAGTGGGAGAACTAAGTGGCTGACTAAATACTTTTTTGCCCCACTGTGTGTGTGTGTGTATATATATATATATATACATACATATATATATATATATATATAAACACTGCTCTGCTAGGTGCTCGTTTCCCCTGGGTCCGCCTTTTCGCATTGCGGCCTTCATTGTTCCTCAGGATCTTGCTCAGGCAGCTGGGATCCGGAGCAGTTAAAAATCTTCGAATTGTGAGTGAATTGTATACTAATTGAAACCAGTGTGTCTCTATTATACCTAATGCACTCAATGGTGGTGTATTTGCAGGTGAAGAGTTGCTAAAACTAAAAACTTAAACTAAAAGCTAAAACTAAACTTTAAAGTCAAAAACAAAGTAAACAATGTCTGAGCAGTTGTGACGGCAGCCGACCTCATCAGTGCCATCTTCATACTAGGCCCATCCTCATATTAGCTGAGGCACCTGGGACTCAGCTCATCTCTCCAACATCCTAACTGGCAGACCACAAGCAGTAAGGATGGGCGGGCATGTCTCAGCCACCATCACTCTCAGCACTGAAGCCCCCTGCTGTACTCTGTACACCTACGACTGTGCAGCCACTACAAACTCCACCACCATCATCATTAAGTTTGCTGACAACACTGTCAGCAAACTTGGGGGGCCTGATCTCTGACAACAATGAAATAGCCTACCTCTAGGAGGTTGGAAATTTAAGCAAAGTAAAGATACTTTTACTTACATTTTTTCAGTACTTTTTCCACCTCTGACCTTGATTTGCACACACTTCTCAGCAAAGGAGAAGTGCTCACTAACACTCACTAAGATTTGTGAATAATATTTAAGAATAATTGGTCTTTTCTATAAGATCTTTGAAATCAGTTGATGAAAAATGGGGAAAAAATATATATAATTTATATTTTTGTTCATTGATCTGTTACAACACAAAAAGTGCAAAAAGTAATGCACTGTGAATACTTTCCAGATGTACTGTGTGTGCGTGTATAAATATTATTGAATGATAAAATTATTATTGAACTAAATCACAGTAAAACAAACAAGAGACAGCACATGTCAATTTATTATTTTTTTGTCCAAAACCCAGACCAAGTGGGAAAATGATTAAAAACAAACCCAGACCAGACCATGTACTTTGTCATTTCTAATCTTCTTACTTCAGTGTGGCTGCAGAATGAACAGTAGGGCTCTCAGAACAAGTGTGTGAAGGAATGTAATTCTCTTAGACTGGTTTCATACCAGTAAGCAGCAAAAGTTAGTAATTAGTACCTAAATCTAACCAAACTGCTTACAGCACAAAACCTGTGTGTATACACATGTAAGATGGTCCCAGGGATATGGGGGCATTCTCTACGCTGGACTGAATATTGCACTCCCCAGACATACGATATAAATTGGACAAAAAAAAAAAAGGATACAAAACTTCAAAGCAAAGAAAAACAATTAAAGAAAAGAACAAATTCCTGTTAGCCCCAAACACCAATTATAGTGAATAAATACAGATGTCTCTTACTCAATCAAGCCCTAACATTAAAATGATAACTACAAAAAGTTTGGGAACTCATCACTGCTTTAAGAGGATCCTTTAGGAAACCTTTTGTGCAAAAATACCCCAGATAATCAAAAAAATTTAATGTATCGATAACAATAAAAATCCATGTTGATAGCATTAAAAACTTATGAATCCTGTTCCACAATAGTTCTAGTTATGCAATTCATTCATGTAAAAAGAAAATTAAAATAATATTCTCATGACAGAAATCTCAGACAGGGACCGTGTTTATTTCTAGCACTGTACTATGCTAATCAAAGGACAGGGCTTAATCTGTGCTTTTACAGACTCACAACGTATACAGCTGGTGAAGCCATGACCTCATGTTCACTTTGTGATCGATTACCCATTACATTTACACCACAATTGCTTTCAGACAGTTTCTAGATGACTGTATACCCCCGCCCCAGCTAGTCAAAAATGAAAACACGCAAATTACTGGACACAGCAGTTATGCCCGTTGGCTTCTTTAAACCGCAGACGCATTTTGGGTCTGTATTTCTCGAGGTAAAGAAGCTGTTTGGAGTTGAAGGCTCCACGTCTCTTCCTTAAAAAGACAGAAATATGTGATTTAATATGTGAAGTTTTGTACGGAAATGAACTTATGTGACACAGACTCACTGTCTTATGAACTGGACAGCATCTTCATACTTCATCCCACACTCAATCAATGCAAGGGCCACTAGAACAGGTGCTCTGGAGGAGAGGAGCAAAGGTGAGAGAACACACACATTATTCGCTTTCAAATTAAACACCACTTCAAGCAGCAAAGGGCAGTCTGAGTAAAATGTTCTCATGAAACATGTTAATTTAACTAAATAAATTTGGCAAATTATGAATCTAAATTATGCTATTTATTAAAAACAGAAGCATGCTATTAATTAAATTTTGAAATAAAGATGAGTTCATTTTGCTTTTTTATGAAATTATAGGTTAGACAGAGGTCAGGCTTAATCAGCACTAGGCATTTCTGTTTGCTTGAAATCTAATCACTGGTGATATTTTAAGAATAAAGATGTGCTTTGTTCAGCATTGCTACTGATGCAGGTTATTCTTCAGCTTCCGACGTGTCCCTATTGTACAGTGTGAGCAGTCAGGTCGCATCCAAATATCAGACAGTACAGTGTCTGCACATACATCGTATTTTCCCCCCCTCGCGCACAGGGTATGGACGGCTATATTCACACTAGTGAGAAGGCTATGAAAGGGCAATAAACCAGAATTCAGGAAAACAGCCAATTAGGAATCAGTCACTAAAATACTGAAATGCTCACACTCACCGGCCTAGTCCTGCCACACAGTGCACAGCAATACAGCAGCCAGGCTCATCTCTGAACTTATTCTTCAACAGGTTCAGCCAATCATCTACAATCTGAGTGGGGGGTGGGGCTCCATCATCAAAAGGCCAGTCCTATAATAAAAGAATAGATGAATATTTATAAATAAAACTGATAACATAACTCTTCTTTATATACAATTGACTTCACAGTGCTCTAATACAGATTCCAGATTTATGGCATCACAATGATAATCTACAGCTCAACTGTAAACCTACAGAGATCCAGCTAAAAGCACTACAACAAAACATGTCCCAATTCAAACAGCCACTGCAAAAATACCTCACCTAGTGGTGCCATGAAGTACTTACTTTTCTTTATAGCATAAAGGTTTAACAGTTGAACATTAACAAAATTAAATTGAACAGTCAATGCTTACAAAAAACAAAAAACTATTTAAAATACTGGCCACTAAAACCCAAAATTTGTATAATTGATCAATTTAATTAGTCTCAGAGGACTACAAGTCACATGTCAAAAGGTGATGTTCTCAGCTTGTATGTGTGTGTATGTACATCTATGTTTTATGCTGATCTGGTGCCTCTGCTCAACAAGAACAAGTTGCTTAATTCTTTCTCAAACGCAAGCGCCCAGTAACCTAGTACAGTCACACCTAGGAACATAGTAGTCAGGGGATTTAGAAGGTAAATTGTGTGTATAAAATGGAAATAGATTTTGCAAGTGAAATTAAGTGGACTGCTGACTTCAAAAGCATTACCGGAACTGGAACCATAGAGAATCAAAAATGGCAGAAAAGCGCCTCCCTTTCCAGTGCTTCCCTCAAGTCTTTGTTCCTTCCTAGACCACAATCTGGGGTAACCTGTTAGTAATCACACACACACAGGATGAACATTTACCAGAACTTGGATCCCCTCCTTCTCCACCGGTGCTTTGTCATAGGTGGCCTCACACACACGCACAAGTGTGTTCACTTCAAACTTCTTAAGTTCCTGACAACCCAGAGAGACAAACAGTACAAATGTATTTAACACAAAAGCAGACACGCTCAAATATTTCATAACTCAATTGTCACTTACACTCTCTTACCTCTGTGAACTTTTTCAGTGTGGCGTTGGTGGGGTTGTGTGTGATGAGGAACCTCATACACTCATAGGAAATCTCTACAGCTGCAGGGCGGTTCATGTTGGCCAGATGTCTTTAAAACAATTACAGTACAGACACTCTTCACATACAGTTCCCGTACAATATTATCAGGCTCCTTTTCACAAAACAAAATTGGCTCAGATTTCAGCAAGGTCTGATACAAAATAAATTATATACCTAAAAAAAAAAAAAAGTTTCAAATGGATGAGTGAAGGGGAATGACCAAATGAGGCTTGGAAATAACAGGTTTGTGAAGATGAAAAAGTAAAACTGTGTCCAAAAAACAAAAGAAAAAAAAAATGAAGAAAAGAAAAACTGAGGGGGGCGGGGAGTAGAAAAGAAAAAAGGGAGACTATCGTTTAGTCATCCAATCAGAAATCAGATTACCCCCATTCAGGCTTAATCACAGAGAAAAATGACAGGGAGAGAGGTGGGGCCTGACACCAGGGACTACGGTTCCACAAGCCGCAGTGCAGAGAGGAGACAGGGCAAGAGTCAGGATGGCAGGACCCAGTACTCTTCTGCTGTTACTGCTCAGGGGGGCTTTCGGATAGCGTAATCCCTTGGGTGGCCAGCAATTCACTTGTCCACAAAGGCGAGGTGCTGAGCCTGGCAGAAGTCTCCACTGACAGTCACAAACGCCATAAATGTGCGACCCAAATCAACACAGAAACACTGGAGAAAGAGGAAAAAAGAACAAAAAGAGAAACATATAAATTCTTTCTTTTGATGGCAAATTCTGTAAAATATTTTTGACAAAACTACAGAGAGACTGACTGGGATGTTTTTAGAATAATGTTTTACCAATTAAAATGTAGACTGAATTTTAAGACACTTACAGTGTGTACCTTCCCTTTAATATATAGCAAGGAGCAATACCACACCTTGACTAGACTTAGCTTACCAAGATGGATATACTTCCATCTGGTGTATAGTTTTAGTACTACAATACAGCGGAATAATATGGGAATTTGTTACACTCAACTCAATTATGAAAAAAAGCATATTAGGGTGGAAAAATAATGATATTAGGTCTCTCATAATGATATGATCTTTCTGCCTCCTGGTTGCATAGTTAGTTGCGTCTCCTGCAATATTTGCGGCAACTGTGGTGTAATTCAAAAGAAGATTAATCTGAACAATCCACCATCTGCCACTTTTCCAGCGTCCATCGTTTTAGCAGGCTGTGGGCCTTTGCAAATGCCATACGGTTACTCAATTGTCTTCTAGGCACTGATTCGACCATGGAGGCCATTTCGAGACAGAATCGGAAAATAATTCTGGTTGACACAAGGACTTCAAGTAACCAGGTCCCTGGGGTTCTTTTTTATACACAACTGAGACCTAATTGATCCATTTTTAGTGACAGATGAAGCTCATATGACAACACTTATGTCTTTGCAAAAATTTACTCAATGGGCTTTACTGAGCTTTAAATATTAGATTACATTGACAGTTTTGTTTTGAATAGAAACATTATTACAAAAGCTGTTGGGAATAAAATGAACAATTTCTTGTAAACAAATCTTGATTAGAAATATATTTCAGCAGCACTTGAGGTCAATTTGTACACAAGCAACAAGACTTTTGTCAGGGACTGTAGAAAAGGAGTGGACATTCCAGATCATGCCCACAGCTGGACTCCAATCAAGTTGCAGAAACATCAAGGATTAGCCCCTGAGCTCGATTTTAGGCTTCATTGCCAAGACTGTGAATGTAATGGTGGCCTAGCGGCAGTGGTGGTTGCCGGTTCGAATCCCGATCCGCCAAGATGCCACTGAGCTGCCACTGAGCAAAGCTTTGTCCCCACACACTGCTCCCCGGGCACCTGTAATGGCTGCCCACTGCTCACCAAGGGTGATTGGATAAAAGCTGAGGATAAATTTCATTGTGTCGCCGTGAGCTGTGCTGCAGTGTTTCACAATGACAATTACTTCACTATTTTTATGTACATGTGCTCTCAGTTTTATTAATAAAATTTCCAAAACCACAAATAAACTTTTTCATGTTGTCATTATGGGGTGTTGTGTGTAGAACTGAGAAAAAAATGTCTAGTATAAGCTGGTACATAGAAAAATGTAAATACTTTCTGGATGCACTGTACATGTGAGTGAAATATAACGGCAAAAATTTGTAAAGAAAAAACAAAAAAAAGAAGAAGAATAGTAGCCCTAGGCATTTCTGTAATAACGCAACTAACTATGCAACCAGGAGGCAGAAAGATCAAAAGAGGCACAGTTCAAGTTCTGTGTCCAACTTTTCTTCTTTATGGCAGTGGAAGATAACAGCATGTTAATTCTATTTCAGTAGCCAAAAATGCCCACACAGGAAACAGCATTTGAGAGTGAACATTTTCACTATCTGACTAGTGTTAGATCCACCGACTGTGGGACAAGGGCAAAAAGTCCAAAGAGTGGATTGGAGGAGAGAAGGGTTATTAGTGATGTTTAGGGCAGTCACAAGATGAGGCTTATGAGTCGGCATGGCTTCAAAGTCCCATGATTTGATCCCTCACCTGCAGGCAGAAACCAACCAAAGCCAGTTGTCACTCATTCACAAGCAGAAATGTGATCATCTTTGCCTAAGGCCCCAATGCCATGAATTTTTACAGCAAATAATTTGATGCCCTGCTGTGTAAACACCTCTTCACATAGGGCAAACAGTACTTAGTGTTAAGAAAAAATGATTAACGACAGAACGAAAGCAATGCAATGCAAGATTTAGTGTACACCATGATATTGCCTAGAATTATGCTGTTTATTTCATTCCCTCTTGTAGCAGAAACACCATTGTGCTCTTGAATCATGAAGAATTAAAAATTATAGCAACACTTGAGTTGTCTTGGAAAATGTCAATGATAAAGCATAGCACAATATGTAAAGGCACTAAAAATAAAAGCCCAGTATCTTGTCTATCAGGAATACAATTATGTAATCCTTTAACAAATCAAGAATCACCTTGCATCATAAATGTAATTGGGCCCACCTTGATCTTGTGGACACTTATGCCTGGCGCACACAAGGATGTACCCAGGGGGTAAAATTATTGAAGACGAGAGCATGAAAAACCTGTTTTCTGTACTGCTTTTTTTATTGCTGCATTAAAGTTTTATCTGACCAAAACTGTATCCTGCAAAAATCCTACCCAGCTGGTTTTAGTTATTATTGCACAGAAAACCTAATGCTAAAATGCATGGTGTTTTTCTGGCGGCCCAAGAAATCTTTTGCTTCCAAATGTGAAAACACATGCAATATACTGAAAAATTTAACAAAAGTCCATGACATACGATTAGAGAAATGCAGTTTTCAAATAGTTATCTGCTAACTAATCTGTAACATTACAGTCAAAACAGTGACAGAAACTAAAGGAATGTTAATTCTCATAACAAATACTGTTACTGGACTCAGAGAAGCAATGTTTTGAAAAAAAAAAAAAAAAAAAAAACATTAATCATACCCTTGTGTACTTATGTTTTCTTTCATGAGGTCACATATTTCCAAAATACATCATGTGAGTGAACCCTACAAATCTGAAGAAAAAAAAAAAAAAAACATTTGGTAAGATAACCCCAAGTTTTTATCTACTCAAGACAAGCTTATTCACTTCATAGCTATTGATACTAATAGGACAGGGCTGAAGTTGTTGTACTCGTCCATCATACCCAGGTATACAGCATTATTATACCAACTGTGCCAAGTGAGCAAATGAAAGGTACAAATTCAAACATGAGTGTGTTAACCCACAGAAAGAACAAAACATGTCTGGGGGGTGGGGTGGTGGTGAGGTAGTTTGTAACAACATGAGGTAAATTGCTTTCTGCAAAACATCAGGTTGCCAAGGTGAAAGGTAATAAAAAAAAAACAAAAAAAAAAACAAGGTTATCCAGTACTCTGTACTCTACCCTTATGCACATTTAGGCAGATCTTCAAAGAAAAGTCAAACTGTGTGTGCGTGCTCTGACTCTTTTTGCTTACCCCAGACACCCACTTTAGCCCCTGTGGCCAAAAGTGTGATAACATGCTGCTATATCAGTGAACATGGGGATTAGCAGGGTTCTATGGGTCTTATAACCCACATACAATTAATCTGTCACAGTGGTGGAGGGGTGTAGAAACAAGTGACGAAAAAGAAGATGACAGCTGTTCCTGTGAGATCTGCATATGATAAGCGGTGTTAAGGAAGGAGGGAAAAAAAAAAAACAAAAAAAAAAAAAAAACACTTTACTTCACACCAGAGCTTCAGAGCCCAGCTTAGTCCAAGTCTGTTCCGTCCTCAGTAAATCAGTACTCTAATCACACCAAAGCATAGTGGCAGCAGCCTTTTAGAAGATATTTTGATCTGCATACATAATTTTATGCTTCTTGAACTGAACATAACGTACAATTCGTACAATTATTTATAATACATTTCAATTGAAATACTCATGTTGAGCCCCATTTATCAAATGAGCATATATTAGTGGAGAAAGAAAAAAAGAAGGAACGGAATGTGGCAAAGAGGAATTTAGTCATTACTATAGAGGTAGAGGTATGGTGTCTGCTAAAAGCCTTAAATGCAAATGTAGGTAGAGAAAAATGGGGTATTAAATCACGTGTATGGAAGCAAATCACTGTGACTGTGAAAAACATTGGTGTAACTCTCCAAACTCCAGCTGAACTAGGACTATATAGATTAAACTTTCCAAGCAGATTTAACTGAAATCCTAGTAATGTGCTTACCTTAGTTGAACAAAATTCAAAACGACTTAGGTAAAACAAACATTTATTTATATATGTGTGTGTGTTTGTTTGTTTGTATGAGAGACAATACAGGAGGCTCGGAGTATATGAGGTGCAGTGCGAGGTGTAATAAGGGCTGTGAGGTAGGATGGTGCTACTCCATGTTTGGCTTTGTAGGCGAGCATCAGTATTTTGAATCTGATGCGTGCAGCTACTGGGAGCCAGTGGAGGGAACATAGCAGTGGGGTGTTGTGGGAGAATTTGGGAAGGTTAAAGATCAGTCATGCTGCTGCATTTTGTAGGTAGACCAGCTAGAAGGGAGTTGCAGTAGTCCAGTCTAGAGATTACTAAGGACTGAACCAGTAGCTGGGTGGCCTGTATTAACAGATAAGGGCGGATTCGTCTGACTCTCACACACACACACACACACACACACACACACACACACACACACACACACACACACACACACACACACAACCTCTGTTGAGTAATATTATCTATTAATGCACCATTCCATTTTGCACAGCAGTAGTTGCACTGTTTTACTTTGCACATTCATTATTCATTTCAGTGGTTTAGCATTCTCTGTCTCAATGTTGTCTACATGTTTCATTAAATTTTACTTTTGCACTGCCTGTGTCCACTGTCCACACTTTATGTAACACAGTTTGTCAGTAAGTAACTTTGTTTGAAGATACATTTTAGTTTATTTTTTATTTTGTATGTAGCATATGTCTCATTTTTATTAGTCAACAATTTTATTATACCAGCTTTTACCTTGTGTCCCATATCAGTCACATTCCAAAGGCCCATGCCTTCCCTATCTCTGAATGGCTTACTGGCTAGTATACCTATTGTTGGTCTGCTTGAGAGTGAAAGCTGCGCTCAGAGCTGCACCGAACTAGTGTCTGATCAGTAGGTGAACCTGATAAAAAATAAACACACACACACACTTTCCCTGCATCTACGTTGGTACGCCGGAGATTCAGTGTGGCACCTGAATGCTATCAGCCCTGCATCCCAATCAGTTTATGAGCAGATACCACATTTAAATCTAAAAGTTGAAGCAACTCACTCCAGCAAAAACTGGTAAAGAGTTTCTGAAATCACATTTAGCTGCTTAATGGACTATGCTGTTGCCTAAATAGTGTTTGGGTCTTCAGCCAAAACTAGACTAAAACAATGATTTATGATTTTTTGTTGTATGCCAACCAGGCACTTTTCCTCATGATTCCCCTACTGTAAGAGCATGTACGCATGCAAGTAAATTGTTACTCTACACCGTGTGACACACCACTTAGTCAGCACTCTGTGCTTACAGAAAGCCCATTCAACAGCTCCTCATCTGACAGCATTTACAGAAAAATTGAGCACAGAGATGTCCATATCCATTCTGGGTACAACAGTGATCATGATAAAAATGGTTCCAATTCTTCTGCTGATGGTTCACAAAGTGTGAGCACAGAGGGTTGAAAGTCCATGAAATTTAAACAAAATTGTGCAACAGCCAGAATGTGTAATGTTTTCATTTGATACATTTTCTGAAATTTTCTGTGAGACTATGTTATTACAATTCAGTTTATAAATCCAAATCAGAAGGAAATTTCTTATGCTACAACTGCACAGAGGGAAAGCAACAGGAGACAGTTGCACAAAAGAACAGCAGCAGAAGAATCGTATTGCACAACCTCAATCCACATAAACCCATACGAACTTTCTGGTAAATTCCAGGGCTGCAACTAATGATCATTTTAATACTTCATTAACCAGCAGATTATTTTTATTTATTTATTTATTTTAATCAGAGAATCATATTTAAATAATAATAATAATAAAAAAGCATTAATTTCCAAACCTTTTCAAAAACTGAATAAAAATCTTTAGAAAATGAAAGTGAAGTTATTGTCATTGTGATGCACAGCATATGAAATGTGTCCTCCCCTTTTAATCCATCATCCTTAGTGAGCAGTGGGGAGCCATGACAGTGTGTGGTGACTGTGCTTTGCTCAGTGGCACCTTGGTGTATTGGGATTCGAACCGGCAACCTTCGGATTAATAATTTGTATACATTTTACATTTACAGCATTTATCAGACGCCCTTATCCAGAGCGACTTACAATCAGTAGTTACAGGGACAGTCCCCCCCCTGGAGCAACTTAGGGTTAAGTGTCTTGCTCAGGGACACAATGGTAGTAAGCGGGATTTGAACCTGGGTCTTCTGGTTCATATGTGAGTGTGTTACCCACTAGGCTACTACCAGCCCTAATAATATAAAAATGGACTAACACAAAAAAAAGATACACATGTATGCTTTACATCTGCCAAATATACTTTAAGTGCCACCTGAGCTGAAACAACAATAAATAATTTATTTAAAAAAAAAGAACAATACAAATCAGAAAATTTAACAGGATTTGTTTCAATTTCAGAACTTGTTTGGAGTAAAACCATGTGTTAAAATGCATGCAAAATATGGCCCATATGGTCTCTGCTCTTTTTTTTTTTTGAGACGGCAAACTCGGCAGGCAACAGTGTGTTAGAGAACGAGTGTGTTCGCATTGCTTTTTTTCTCTAAATCAAATGTCTCCATGTGACAAATTATGAAATTTGTTGCAGACACTTTTAGTAATCGATTTAATTGATGCATTGTTGCAGCACTAGTGTGGTCCCAGCACTATTATACAGTTTTACAGCAGCATTATAAAAAGGGAGAACAGCTGGAGCCCTGTCAAACAAGAGTACAGACAGCAGAAGACAAGCAGAAAGATTGTACTCAATCTTTAGGAGTTCAAAGAGACTCTGTAGTATAAGCAGGGAAACTTTGAGCACTACAGGATTTTAAACCTAGACGACATAGTGTGTAACTAATAGTAACCTTTGTTAGAGCAGTCCCAGCTCTCTTCAGGTCATTAATCAGTTCTGCCTGAGTAGTACTGGGCTGTTCCCTCACTATTCTCAAGAATTTTTACCCCACTAGGTGAGATCTTGAAAGGAGCTACAGGTCAAGGGAGATTGTAAGTTATCTTTAATTTATTACATTTTCTAATAGTTGATCTCTTCTCACCAAGCTGTTTGCCTATTGTAGCTTGGTTCATCCCAATCTTGTCCTCGGCCCATATAATTAAAACACAGAATTGGGTACAATTGCCATTTTTTGCCGCTGCAGCCCACTACACGTTTCAGTTTAAGGCGGGAATTTCGCAGAACCCAAAGCAATGTAAACTCGTGGTCAGAGATGCCGAAGAGACAGTCAGTGCCGAAACCAGTCCATATGCCCCATATGAAAGTTCATTAAGAGGGCACTTTCTTTTTGTATTCCAGGTCTCCCAATGTTTATTTGTTACGCTTTTTTAAATTGAGGTCAAATGTGAAGCACTTATTTTACAAAAAGAAGAAATTCTTTACATGAATGTACATATGTAAATGGTTTACAAAAGCAAATAGCAAATGCTTAAGCACTTTATTGAACAGTGATTAAATGTGATGTCATACTTAATATTTTTTAGTCCCACCCACTCCATAATCACACAGTTAGTAACAGTTTATAACTGTTATATCGGAAAATATGGAATTCAGAAGAATTGAAATGGGACAACAGAATTTCGGAAAAAATTAAACTGATTTCATAGGGCCCTGGTGTCCTTAGACAGCTATCTGGTCTTTGTTATGGTGCAGGTTGGAAAGAGACTGCAGTTGTGGACAGGTGTCTTTTATACAGAGTTCAAACAAGAGCCAATTATAAGTAACAAGTGAAGGATAGAAGTTCCTTAAAGATAAAATAGGTCTGTGAGGGACAAAAAGTATTGTATGTTTGTTGGTGCTAAATGTTTATTTTCTGCACCATTACACAAATAAATTCTTTCATACACTATGATTTTTAAAACACTGTCTCTTAGTTGAAGTGTACCTATGATAAAAAAAACTCATCTTTTTAGGTGGAACAACTTGCACAATAGATGGCTTTTTGTCCAATTGTATTTAATCAAGGAAAAAGCGAGACATTAACAACTGTGTGTCTCTCTCGGCCTGCAAGTAAGTAGGTCTCTAGATCGGGGACTGTCAGCATTCCAGCAGGACCATCGCCCAGTGCATCCTCTATTTCCATGGTCACAGGAAGAACACCACGGCAACACACCACACATTTCACCTCATGTAGTATTTTAACTGCAAAAGGCAATGTGGTATTTGCCTTTGTGCTGCCTGCACTTCACTTGTAATTTAGGTCTTTAAGTCACTATGGAAGCCGCTTTCACTCTTTCACCAATCCCAAATTAAAAAAAAAAAAAAAAAATCATTTTCTTATTTTACTAGACACAGCGGGCTGTGTAATAGACTGTAACCCATGATTATTTCACGGCAAAATTAAACTCAATAAAAAAAATAATAAATTGTCATTCAGTCCAAATAAAGGTATCCTATCAGTTATCGTCACATGACGTCGTCACAGAATTTACATTACGGTACATTTCCGCAATGCCAAAAAGGTTAGTTGTAGAGGTGGTCATAGATTAATTTTCTTAATCTAGATTAATCTCACTGTAATCTTGGAATTAATCTAGATGAATCTATATTCTAGATTAATCTACATTAATCTACATTAAAATGGCTCATTTGAATTCTGCCGAAGGCATTCAGAATATGTGTGCTACCCAAATAATGACTAAAAGTAAGTCTTTGAGAACAGGTTTTTCAAGACAGGTGTGGCGCATTAGACCAGGGGCTCATCTCCTGTTTCCAAAATGCATCACAAACTGCTTGAGAAAGCTGTTCTACTATGATAATTGGTGATGAAAATTAATTATGTTCAATAAGATGTACTTGTGTTTACCAACTGTTTATTCAGTTAAATAGCTGCATCCATATTACCACGTCACGTTTGATGTGGTAATTTCACAGTTCGAAGACTCGTTCTCACCCCCTACAGTGCAATTCGGCTAGGTATACACCCGTGCTAAAATATCAAGGTGAAAGTAATCATAGTGTAGCGTTTCTTCTTCTGCGTTGTGTAACTTTTTGATTTTGTTTATTGAACCGCAAATGATGAGCTGACACCCAAGAGATTTTCTGTGCTAAGTGTACAAAAAGCAAGGTCGCATCAGAACATCGCGTCTTTCTGCACCTCTCTCTACTCTCACAACTCACGCCATGTGTCCAAGAGAACTGAACATTAACATAAAGCATTCACAATACTGCATTCCTGTACAAAAAGCAAGGTCGCGTCAGAACATCGCGTCACACATCGTGTCTTTCTGCACCTCTCTCTACAATATACAGTATTAAAAGAACATAAAAAATATTCACAAAATAACACACATGCAAAATATTCCTAATATGTACATAAATTAAAATGAAAGAAATGACTTTTTGCACACAAACCCCACACACCTCTCACAGCTCACGCCATGTGTCCAAGAGACCAGAACAGGGTCTCAAAAACAAAATAAAAGTCTTTAGGAAATAAGAAAATAAAAGACAAGAAAGAAGAAATATACTTATAAATCTAGTGTAACCATTTAACTCCGGCACAATAGCTTGCGTAGTATAGACCCAGCTCCCAACCCAACTTTGTGAACAGATTAACGGCGATATATATTTTTTTTTAAATCGCCCGATAAAAGTCTCACGTTAATGCCGATAACGGCCCACCACTAGTTAGTTGACAAAGATATATTTTCTGGCTAGTTCCTTATAGCAGCTTTCTTGGGCAAAAGAATCCACCTGGTTGCCAGAGCTTCTTTATTTCTGATGGGCTTGTTGGCTAGTAGGCCTATTGTTGTGGTTGAGAGTTAAAGCAGCACATTAGATCAAGTTGTGAACTTGAATTTATATATGTATATTTCGCAGCCACATCAGTACACCAGAAAATCCATGGAACCTGAATGAAATCAGACCTGCAATTGGTTTAAGCCAACGTCACTCTCAGAGTTCTCATTAGAGTATTTTGTACTGCATGCAATGTTGTGGTGGAACACAAATGTAAATAGTCATTTTTCTACTGCAAAGCACTCAACGAAGAGTTGCAAACATGCACGACCAGCTGAGGCAAATCACCCTGATGGAGTCTCACTTATTTCAGCAGTTTCACATCAATATTCCACAGGAAAAAACACTGCCACAAGTTCAGGCATTTAGATGATTGTGCAACAATCCCAAAAGTTTATTGTGAAATCCTGGAGGGACTGAGCTTTGAAGTGTGTGTGTGCATTAGATGTTTGAACCTTCACTGGTCTCACGATTCGATTATCAATGCCTCAACACATTCCATAGTTTTTCTATATTACTTTATGTTGTTTTCAAATATATGAGTTAAGCTTTTTTTTTTTTTTTACCCATGTGGACTATTTGATTTGCTGAAACGGGCAGAAAACGGACTGAATGGCAACCATTATTTTTTGCTTATTGGAACCAATCTAAAGCCACTTTTAGACTGAACACCACATGCGCTGCACTTGCTGCTACATTTGCACCACACTTGCTGTGGGGCTCAGTGCAAAAAATAGGCATGGTTTTCAAAACTACCGGTAAGACGATAATGTGTTGTAGACCTGATAAAGTCTGATAAGGTCAGCTTTTTCTTCTACTCCTGCTTTGTGTGTGTTTTGAAGGAGCAGGAAAAAAAAAAAAAAAAACACACACAGTGTGCAACAGTCAAAGATCAATAAATTTCAACTCCAACTATGGTGCGCACACAAGGCAGATGAGTAGCATGCCACACAGAATGAAACTTCTACCCAGAGCTGACTATAAGCATAACAAAAATGTGGTGACATGTTTACAATCCCCATTCATGACATAAGTCAAAGCCACTGCGAAGCCACCTTCAAAGTGCTGTTCAAATCAAAAATGAAACTGGCGAAAAACTGGTAAAACCAGCAACTGCACTTATACCTGTATTTGTAGTTTAACTTTGTAGATGAGCTATACAGATTCTTCTGATCATTTTTTCAAACTAGTTATAAGTTCTTTTGCAATATCGACATATTATAATACAAACATGAATCTTTCAGGAGTTGCCTAGATGTCAACCTGAGCAAATCCAGGTTAAATTCAACTAAATAACTTAAGTTATTAACTCACTTTGTTGTAATGCACGCGAGCACACATATTTAATGGTAATTTCAGGTCATTGTCCATAAAAAGCAAACGTTTCCTTAAACATTTTATTAAATGACCACACAAGCATTCCTCGTGTGCTGTGCCCAATTGGTTCACTCATGATTGGTTGAAAGTTTTGAAAATAGAAATTCCACTTTGAGTATGTTGTTACACATCCAGTCATATGTATGGCAAAACCATACAATGCTGCAAAGTTGCACCAATTACGGTGAACCAATATTCAGAAGTTCAGAAAAACCCTATGCACTAAATAGGTGTTTGAATACAACAATGTCAAGTATTAATGTATCCAATGCAACAAAATCTGTACCAATAACTAGTGAAAATAATTTGCCCAAAACCACTGGTGTAGCATCTGCCCATAAAAACAATTTAAATTGTTTCAATCCAATTATATAAACATAAATTTAACCAAGAGAATTACTTTAGTATAATACGGCGGAACTTACAACACACTTAAGCAGTACTCTGTATCACCAATCATCATGTAGACAAAATGTCATTATTGCTTCAGGAGCTACAATGAAAGTACAGCATGAGCAAATGTATAAAAATCTTCACAGACTGATAGAAATATGTGAACAAGGCAATATATAATATATATACCAATTATAAATCATAACATGCCCAATTATCTTATAAATTCCTTCACCTCATGTTACCACAGAACAATATTCCATTTACTACACAGATTTTTTTCCTGACCGTGTGTTGCTAATGATCACTGGTGAAATGTACCTCAAATGAGCTCAACTAAACCAAGGTTTCAGAAAACTCATAATTGTGTCCCTCTCAGCTACTTTGTGATGACACAGAATGTTGTCTGTCTTAGTCACATCTGACCAAGTAAGTAATTAAAGTCTCCCTTAAAAGGGGGAAGCGTCATAGTCATACATTGGAAGCTGCGTTGTGAACACGCAACGTGCCTGAACACGCCCTTGTCGCGTGTGCACTCCCACAGAAAGATTAAATTAAGATTACAACGTGTCCAGTCTCTCGAGGCCATACCACAGTTGGAAAATCTCAAATTTAAAAATAAATAAATAAATACCGTTTAAACGCTGTCATTGGGACAACCAGCGAAAGTATCTTACACAAACACTGAAAAGTGCGTAGTAATTCGTGTGTATTTTCTCGTGGCCTTCGACGCAGACGCGCAACGCTTTGGTGAATTGTACATTTACAGAATTGATCAGAATTGGTCAGTGCAGGGCTACATATGCTCTAACTCAAACTGCTGACAATCATGGGCAACATTCACACAAGGCGCAGAGGCGGTCATACGATCAGGTCATTAAAGCATGTCCGAAAAAACATCATTTACACCGACCAGTCGTGTAGATAAAAACGGCTAAGCTGTGAAGAGTACGACAGCTGCTCACACGTTAGCATTGCTGACTGAGTACAAAGGACGAGAACGGGCGCCTTCTTGAGATTTCCTGGATTGCCACTTTTTTATGTCCGGCGTCAAGAGTTGTACAACCAAACCGGTAGTCCGACATACAGTAAACGTGCGAACGCATTCAGAGTGTGAGAAAGATATTGCGACAACAAATGTAAATATGTTAAAAAGAAAATAACGCAGAAAAAGCTCACAATAAAAACAACAAGGTCCCGATACCTTAAGTTCAATTAATTTTAATCTACTTGGATGTCAATGGCGGGCAGATCATAAATCTAAACAAGCTAAAACTGGTCCAGACTGGCCGGCCGATATTGCAGGATAGACAAGGCATCCGGTCGTGAGTCTCGGTGATCTTGCGTTAGCAAAAGACGGCTAGCGGTTGCTAAGCTAAAAGCTTAACAACGCTCCGATCACGGAGACACGAAGCAGAAAGGTCAACTGCTTCTTTCATGTGTCATCTTCCCGCGTGTGGCATACTTTATAAAAAGGTTGAAGTTATTCGTTTAAAAACTCCTGCTTTGTTAAACAAACGTCCATAGCGAGATGCTAATGCTAGGAAACTCCGTTAGCTAGCTGACGAACCGAAAGACCTCAAAGCGCTTAAAACACCAATTAAGCCGCATTTTAAAACAAAATCATCAGTACAGCATAATCGTGTGTACTAACTTGTGTTCGAATGGGCCTATTTTCATACAAAACTTTTTTTATAAGCGAAACTGAAAATTATCCTCTCTGGTGCTAAGCACCACGTTGGCGCACAACTCCACTGGAGTTTTTTTTAGCAGGGCGCTGAACTCGAGATTTCTTAGAAATAGTGGCGTTCTTGAACCGTTCTTAAGTCCGAGTGTACTTACAAAGGGCAGGCTCAACATTGAAATCCCGTGACAACGCCGAGAAAAGCGGAGCAAGAACGCGGACAGACTTCTGCTCTCCTCTGCTCGGAAAGGTATGAGCTTCCTTTCCGCGGAAGCGCTGTTGCGAATTCACTCACGACACCGACCCCCCCCGAAACTGCCCTTCCGTCTACGCTGATCTGAGATCAGCTCTCTCTCCCTGTATCTGTCTTTCTCTCCCTACTACGCGGAGTCCACTTTTTTCTTCCGGCATAGAAATTCAGTCCGCAGTGTTGTACGGGCCCTCGTCCAGTAACGAACCATAACTACATTACATAAAAATACAAGAACATAAGACTACCTGTCCTATCCACCCCCTAATTTTGTCAAATTAGTACACCTCAGTTGTGGGAAAAAATGTAGTGTAGTGAAGTGACAAAAAAGGTCCAGAAATTGTATTTACCTCAAAATAATTATTCTGCATTACTTCGCACGAAATAATAATTTATACAATAGTGAAAGTGAAGGTCATTGTGATACACAGCACAGCAAACGGTAAAGTGTCCTCTAATTTTAATCAATCACCAAGGGTGATGGTAGTATATACTACCATATATTTTATTTTTTATTGAAAAAGAAAATTGTTGTGTATCAGGAGTGGAGTTGCATTGAATAATGCATCAGACACAGGTTTTCCACTTTACTATACTTTATTCAGCATGTTCTTACAGTAGCTATTCTTGCAGTGCACACACATTTGTAATACTTTGCATTTGATCAAGATCACAGTATAATCTACCGTTCTATGGGGATATTTATTTGTGAATTTAGAAACGAAACTATCACACCACTCACAAATATATTTCATGACTTACAAATAAATGTAACACGCATCACAAATGCATTTCTTCACTCAAAAATACATGTATGTGATGCTCAAATGTCAGTGCAGTTACATTTATTCACAGACTGATAAACCTGCCTTTACATTTACTTGTGGAATTTTGAAACTTACCTGATGGCGCTTGTTTCACAACTGCCAGGTGGCCAATCAAATGTCTCCAATATTTATAGCCAATATTTATATTTATACTTTTGTGCATTGTCCTGGTCTCTCGATAGAAGTTGCAAAAATATCATGAATGGTGACCCATCATCTAAAACTCAATTCCACCAAACCCAAAATAATATTAATTCCAGAAGATTCTTAACCACATCAGGATGTTGCTATCTACCTGAAGAACTCACAGATCCCTACAGTAAAATAAGTCCCCAAGTTCTCCTTCAGTTCAGTCCCTAGTAATCACATGACTGGATTACTGTAACTCCCTTCAAGCAGATCTACCCCTGAATGCCATCTGGTCTCTACAACTAATACAGAATGATGCAGCACTACTGGATTTCAACCTTCCCAAATTCTCTCACACAACCCCACTGCTACGCTCCCTCCACTGGCTCCCAGAAGCTGCTTGCATCAGATTCAAAATACTACAAAACCAAACATGGGGTAGCACCAGCCTACCTCAGAGCCCTTATAATACCTCAAACTTTCTGACCCTCTAGTACTGCAGAAGACACTCATTTAGACTATTCTCTGTATTGGCCCCAAGGTGATGGAATTAACTTCCCCTCGAGGTCAGAACAACACATTCACATATTTTCCAGTGGCAGCTTAAGACCTTCCTCTTTAGAGAATACTTAAGACTACTTGTAACTTTCTTTTAGACTGACTTATGAAATAAATCTACAACAGAGTGAAGTAAAATTCATTTATTCATGGTTTGAGTCCTACTGAACTATAACTGATTACTTGGTATGTTAACATGAAAGTCTGTTTGCTCTGGATAAGGGCGGCTGCCAAATGCCATAAATGTAAATTGGCACAATAAGGTAAATTATGTTGTTCCTGCCAAACTAGCAAAACTGTATGTAATCCTACAGTGTCAGAAAATTTGGATTGGGTAATGACGTCTGACTTTAGTGGTTGTGGAGGTTGCTTGTCTTGTTCTGATCTGGTGTTCCTTGTTCCAGTCCTCTTGCTGTAGGAGGACACACAGGAACTGTTATAGAAGGTGCTATGGCACTGTCCTGTAGCAAAGATGTCTCCAGGTCCTCTGACTCACCGGCTGACTTTAGTAGAAGTTCAAGTTTAGCAAAATATTACAACAAAGAAGACAGACAGCACTAAAAAAAGTTAATAGTTAAAAATGTGCATATGCTGCTGCCTATTATCGCTGACTAGGATGTCTGGTGTTCCATATTTTTTTAGGACTAGGATGATTTTCTTTTTAGCAATTAATTCCATGACATTTATGAATTTATGTTCGAATCCCGATCTGCCATTTTGAAATTTAAAAAGCACTGAGGTGCCACTGAGCAAAGCACCGTCCCCACACACTGCTCCCCGGGCGCCTGTCATGGCTGCCCACTGCTCACTCAGGGTGATGGGTTAAATGCAGAGGACAAATTTCACTGTGTGCACTGTGTGCTGTGCTGCTGTGTATCATGTGTGACAATCACTTCACTTTCATTCTGAATATGATATATGTGTTGATAATCTGCCAAAGCAGAGAGATCAATATCATCTGTATAGACTATATTCTATCTATCTATTGCAGTTGTATGCGATATCATAGTTTTTTCCCTCAGCCAGCTCACACTATTTGCTAGTCTGCTTCCTGCCTGCCTTACATAAACAATGCTCAACCAACCAAAGTGAACTATGGATGTTATGTGTAATAGCAATGTGATTCATTAGTGATGTTTTGCTTCCCTCTACTGGCCAAAATGAATACTTTCTATTTTACCACAGCTCCCAAAATAAAAATAAAACAGAAGACGAGGTTATTGCAATACTTCAGCATGTACAACCTTCCACATCCAGTTCTTAGCACACAGCTGAAGCATACAACCTCGCAATGTCATGCACCAGTGATGTCAGACTGGAACGCTTCTCCAACAAGGATTACAGCGAAAGAAAAAAAGGAAAGGGGACACTGTGCAACATTGCAGCACTCCAACTCCTCCATTGTGAGAAGATCTTCTAGAGCCAGTAAGGCAGCCATAATGGCCTGCACGCGGGCTGAGGCTGTTCGTGTGCACGCCCTTCTCGTCCAGAAAGAAGCTGAATTAAAAATAGCAGAGGCATGCTTGGCCGCTGAATCAAAAGCAGAAGAGGCACATATAAAAGCAAAGTTTTTAGTTTTGGAATATGTGAAAGAAGTGGCTGTGACTTTAGCAGAAGCTGATGTTCTGGAGACTGCAGCTGAATTTGAAAGCAAAGAAGCCAGTAGAAGTCTTCACGGTACAGAATGCTATGCAGCGCACCTGTGAGTACATTGAACCACAGTCCAAGCCACATCTTACTAAGATGGAACCTCCAGAACTCAAACCATATACACCATCCCTGTTGCCTCTCTTTAAACCTGAAAATAAAAGCAAATTATGAACATTACCGAGCCTCAGCAGCCTGAGAGGACAACGCCAGTTGTTCAAAGGCACACATTTACATGTAAATGTAACTTTCCTTCATGCTTTTACACAAAAATACTGTTATTTTATATTTTTATGATCAAATAACCCTAATTGAAATAGCAGTACTGTCAATTTAGCAGAAAAAGACTGCAAATTTACATTTTTCATCTGAAATGCTCAGACCAGGAGATGAGCAGAGAAATACATTTATTTTACAGTGTTTTTTTTCAATATACAATGAAATACCTTAAAGCTGAAAAATGACTGCTAAAATTAAATAACAGTAAAATTTTGCAATTCAAATTGCAATATTCATCCAGTAAATTGCAAAGTGAAAAATATAAAAATAGTGATTTACAGATTACCAGGAAGTAAGATTTAACCTGAATTTCAAATGCCCCGTCTGACACTGTAAATCCAGTTTAGCAAAATTCACTGGATGTGGAGGCCATCAACTGTAAGTTTATTTGTAGGGAATTCTGCATGGCAAATGGTGTCATGACTGGGCATTGTGCAAAAAAAAAAGAATGAGCAAATCAAAAAGCTGGTGTTTTCCTTTAGGATAAGTTTAAGACCTAACACTTATTTCAGAACATAAAATGACAAAAAAAAAAAACTAATGAAATACAGTGAAATACAAGTATACCCAAACCACCAAATACAATGCAAAGGATTGTAGAATTAGACCTACAGTACAATAATAAACTAAATTTACTACATTTATTGTTTTTAAACGGGTGGTCACCAAAAGTGATGTAGTCATTGTGAGGGCTTTACTTCAAATTACTCCTGCAACATTATTCAAAGTTAAAAGTTTAATGTCTTCTTACCTCCTTACCACCAAAATGTAATACACATCTGTGACAGAGGTGTTGCTTGTTATTAAAAAAATGTAACTTTAAAAATGTTGTGACCAAAAACAGACCAAAAACAGATGTACAGTGATTCTATGAAAGGTGACTGTGCATTGTATCCCATAAAAAGATATTATTTTTAACCTGGCTGATTTTAACCTGGCTGTTGTCCACTGGATCCATGACGCATTGAGGAGGGGTGGGGTCAGGGAGAGAAAAGACAAGAACATTAAATGTAACCTAAAAAAAAAACAGTGAACTATTTTGCAGCGAAGAGGTAGGTATAATATAATCACATAACAATCAAAATCATTTAGTTCTTTACAGGATCTAAAATTATTTAAATCTAACCTCAAGAGTAAAAAAATACTTTGTGGAATATGTTTTAACAAAAACAAAGCAGAAAGACAAGTGAAAAAGTAAGAACACCCTTGCTTCTTTCATAAAAATTAAAAGGGTAACTTGCCAGTCTCTCCAGGAATTCGCAATGTTGTAGTCGCAACAATTAAACACAAATTCAGCCAATCTGTGCAAATTATTTACATCCTAGACTTTTGTTGAATCACAGAAACTTTTTTGCCATTTTGACCTATCGCAGGACTGCATTTTGCATCACTCAAATTTAATCAGTTTTATTTCTATGTTACCGAACATGCAAACATGTGCAACAGGAATTCTGCTCATTTACCCTAAAACAAACAAAACAAATATACAGATGTTTCGCATGAAAAGTGCGGGTAAACTATAATGTAGTTGTAATGGAACACAAATGAATGGAAAAACATTTTTCTTTTTCTACTGCAAAGCACTAATCACCCTGTTGGAGGCTCTGACTTCCAGATCTGTCGCAAGAACTGTTTTTGTTCTTGTATTAAGTCAAGGTTCTGGTTGTTATTCTAGACTAACATAGCCATTTCAGAAGCACTTTGTTGGAAAAATTATTCCAGAGCATTTATTTTAAAAAGAGATAATAATTTGTATGTTTTATTTATATTAATATAAAACAAATGTAAGAGTTTTATTTTATTTTAGCAGTTTGACAGCAAGTACAGAAAGCAATGAGGAGTGTCGACCCCCGCACTGGACATCCCCAGAACCGGACATCCCTTTAATTTACAACAATCACAAAGTTTTATAGTGATCTAGGAGGCACTGACTTGCAACTGGGACTGTGGACTATGATATGTTCTGCCTTATTGCAGGAATTTCTGCTCCTCATCCATGAAAATTACGCAATCAAGTTGAAGCAAATGTGCGAAACCATACCTACTGGCACCACTAGGCATTTGTTTCAGAAAATGAAACAAAAAACATTGAAGTGGACAGAACAGCAGCAAGTAAAAAAAAAGTAGTGCAACATCCAGAATTTGGACATGGTTTAGATTAAGGATCTTATATATTGAGCTGAAAAACTACCCGGAAGGCAACAGTGATTGCAATGAGAGGTAAGAAGTAGGATGAACAGATGTCCTCTTTTCCATGCACATGTCCCCTATTTGAAAGGAGTCCAGCCTGGGTTTTGTGCTGCTTAATCATTAATGTAGAGGGCATTGTACACACGCTAGCGAATTGGTTTCTGGAGCTCCAGAACATGGCCAATTTGACTGCATGAACAATAAAATGTTTTTTTAATGTGACCAAAAAATTTAACAGAGACCCGCATAAGGTGGCACTTCTTCGGGCTCAGTTTGAGGTTGCTAGAGCATAAGAGCTGGAAGACAACCTCCAACCATTTCAATGTTTCCTTCACACTTGGTGCAAATACCAATGGGTCGTCAAGATAGCATAACAGGCTACTAAAATTAAGGTTGCCAAAAACACTCATCAACCTCCTCATGAATGATGCTGGGCTGTGGCACAATTCCTAAGGCATGCGATTATACTCATGTGGACCAATAGGATTTTCCACCCAAAGCTGCCTGGTGTGGTAACGGGTCTGCGTCCTTAATGGTGTTAGCAACCATCCGAATTCCATACTAGCTACGGATCATCTGATGGGTCGAAGGGACCCCACCTGCGGGCACCTGGTGAGCGAAGATGGTGGGTTGAAAACCATAACAGATTTCAAATGGCTGGTGGCGGAGGAGACCTGCAGGTTATGGGCCAGCTCGACCCAAAGTTGAAAACCGGGCCAGGTGCGTTGATGTTCTGACGCAAACCACCGCAGGTATCGTCCCAGCTGTTGGTTGGTTCTCTTCACCGTTGAGAGAGGACAGTGCCAGCACCCACCTCTGACATGTCCACTTCCACCACAAACGGAAGTGAAGGATCTGGATGTTGAAGGATAGGAGCAGTGGTGAAACGAAGGCACAGGGACTTGAAGGCCTGAATGGCCTCTGTGTTCAGGTGAAGGCTTGTCGAAGGCTTGGTGAGAGCAGTAAGGGGGCTCTGTGACTGTACTGTAGCCACGGATGAAGCAATGATAGAAATTCACAAATTCAAGAAACCGTTGGTCTGAGGGTGGTAGCCATAGGAGACTCTGCAGGTGGAACCAATGAGGCGGCAGAAAGCCTTCTACACAGCTGAGACAAACTGGGGTCCCCGATCTGAGACAATGTCCTTGGAGGCGGACGACGTGTTGAAGCACGAGGGCAGCAGTTGTGGCAGAGGACGGTAGACCGGGCAAGGCGACCAAGTGGACCGCCTTGGAGAAGCGATCCACTATGGTCAGGATGGTGGTCATTCCATTGGCTTCTGGGAGACCGGTGAGACCAAGGCGAGGTGGGTCCAGGAACGATGAGGAATGGGAAGAGGTTGCAGGGGACCAGCCGGAGAGTTGGGAGTCTTGGCCCGGGTATAGACGTTGCAGGCATCAATGTAGGCCTGTACATCCCACCATAACGAAGGCCACCAGAACGCAAATTAAGGAGAGGGTTCATTGACGTCCTGGATGGCCAGAGAGTACAGAGGAATGGCCCCAGTGCAGCACATTGGACCAGCAGGTGTTGGGGACATACAGGCACCCTGGTGGCATGTTAGCTGTGCCAGGGTCGGATGTCTGGCAGCCCAGACCATAGTCTCCAGGGACCACCAGAGAGGACCTATTGTGGTGAGGTGGGAGAATGGGCTCGGGGTCAGACGATTGGGAATCTGGAGCCTGTTGTCGGGACAGTGTGTCAGCCTTTTGATTTCTGAAACCGGGGCGGTAAGATAGATGGAAGTTAAATTGTTTGAAGAAAAGTGCCCACCTCGCCTGACGGGGATTGAGTTGTTTGGCCGCTTTGATAGTGATGAGGTTTTGGTGATCGGTCCAGACCAGCTTTGTCACAGCTTTGCAGCCAGTGTCGCCACTCCTCGAGTGCCCACTTGACTGCCAGCAGCTCACGGTCCCCCACCCCGTAATGCTGCTGCGTAGGAGTGAAATTCTGTGAGAAGAAGCAACACGGGTTGCAAGAAGCAATTCCCATTCCGGACCGCATTGAGAGAGCTATTTCAGTGTCATGGGTAGGGGCCACGATGCCACTGCTTCCAGCTTCTTGGGCTCCATGGCCACACCCTGGGGTGAAATGGTAAAACCCAGGGAAGTGGTGGAGCACTGGTGGAAGGCGCATTTTTCCAACTTACAGTACAGTTGGTTGGCGAGCAATCTTTTCAGGACTGCTCTCACATGTTGGATGTAGGATTCCAAGTGAGTGATGGATACCGAGGAGATGGGTCAACCGTCAACGGAGGTGATAGTGAGTGGAGATGCGAAGGGTTCCATGGGGATGTGATGTGCTCTCACGAATGAGTGATCTATGAAGTTTCCAGCTGCCACGGAGATGACGTGCTGATTTCATTCCAGGAAGGCTGGGAGAGTGAGTCGTAAGGTCAGCGTCGGAACATAAGGAAGAAGTGGCCCAGCTGATCGATCAGCTGGGCACCCTGTTTTACTGGATGAATAGGGCAGTTTAAGCAGGTGTGTGAGGGGGAAGCACAGTATGCACACAAACCCTTCCGGAAACGCCGCTGTTTCTCTTCCTGGGTGAGGGCTGTCCGTCCAAGCTGCATGGGTTCCCCCCTATTGTCTGGAGGAGTGTCGTTTGAGGTGGTGAAAACGGAGGTTGGGGAGTCTGGTGCATGGTTGGAGTGGGAGCCGCAGTTTTCGTGAGTGCCAGCAGATGCCGATTGATCCACAGCGGCAGTTGGATTAGTGCTTCATAGGTTGCCGGCATCTCCCGGCTGACCATCTTGCTGCGGATTCGTGGGGCCAGAGCTTCATAGTAGATCATCCGGAGGGCGTGGACGTCCAGCGGACTTTTTGCAGCCAGGGTCCGGATTCGGGTGGTGAATTGGCTGACGGACGAGGAACCCTGGCGCAGATTATATAACTGCGACTCGACGTCTTCCACACCATCCGGATGGCAAAATGTGTTCTTTAACTCCTCAACGAACGTGGGATATGTCAGTGATGCAGTCATTCTGTCACAGTCACCGGAATCAGAACGTGAGCATGAGTAGGAGGAGACGAGGAACCCCAGTGCAGTGGAACGCAAGGAGGCAGACTTAATCTGTGAACGCGAACCAGCGTAATCCACAACACCACACGGATGTTGTCGTTCACGCTAGTGTACAATATAGGATGGGACAGGACTAGAGGAATGAGTTAAGAAGAAAGGATTCGATAAGGGCAGGAACGATCTTACTGAGTGGCGAGTAGAGAGGAGCATGTCTCGATGACGCATGTCAATCAATGACTGAGCGGCTGGCAGTGGCAATCTTGCCAATTTATAGGAGTCACGTTACCTCGTTTCCATGTTACTCCCAGTGACATGATTCCATCATGTGACAAGATGATGTTTGCCAGCAACAAAACATATCTCATCCTCCATTTAGGAAGTAAATGGGGTATGAGATCTGTTCGGTTACTGACATTCCTACAAATATCTTTGTGTGACTACTTCAGTTTTGAGCGTTAGTTACCCATTTTCCATCTGAGGCTATCATACCAAAATAACGGCTTTCACAAACCCATAATCAGAAATTTGCTCTACGGTCAAAATTGAATAAATTGTTTGTGCTTTTCCAGTCAAAACAGATTGCAATAACAATATCCAATTGTAGACCGGCCATTTCAAAGTCATAATGATTCTTTCAAAATGAGTAACATATTTTTCTACCTCAAGCTCATTAAAAGGAAGTAACATTCTAATAACATGGCTAATATCAAAAGACTGGTCTAATGAACACTGGACAACTTGACCCAAACCCAGTGAAACCAGGGCAGACTCATCTGCCCATCTGAGTCAGAAGTTTCTGAGAAACTCGTCTGCACAGCGATCGAAGGTGCCTCAAATAATCGCCAGTGTTCCACTTGCTAATATTCTTGCTGACGCCTTATCTTGCATTAATTGGGCTCTAACTTATGCCCTCTCAAGATCAAATTGAAGTTCTAATTTCGTAATCTCAGCCTCATTACCGAGTTTTCTTTCCCGTTCATCAATTACGTTCCTCAAAATCATATTGCAGATTTTAAATTCACCTCCAATATGTAGCTCACCACTGAGAAGCAAGCGGAGAACTGGGCTTTCAGCTTTAGCAGATAAAATCTGTCTCTCAGGCAGTCCCGCACTTACTGCTTTATACAATGATTCCTTTATTTTCATATCCTTGCTAGTAACACGAATAGAATAATGCTCCGCTATCTGAAGCAGTTAGTGCAACAAAGAAGCAATTCGTCTGATGGATTTACAGCGAAATTTTGAATGACAGACATTTTAATGAACAAAATGTGAATGAAAGGTAACAAAATATTTTGAATATACAACAAAAAAATTGTGAGACTCATCATGACAGTAAAACACAATAAAAAAACAAAAAAAAAAAACAAAGAGTGAACAAAGAGTGAAAAATTTCAATTTCATATATGTGGTCAGCAGTTGTACAGTCTGACAGTGGTTGGCAGGAAAGACCTTCTGAATCTCTCCATCCAACATCGTGGGTATCGCAGCCGGCCACTGAAGGAGCTGCTCTGTGCTGTCAGGGTCTCCTGCATGGGGTGGGAGATGTTGTCCAGCAAGGATGACAGCTTAATCACTAGTCTCCTGTCACTCACCGCCTCCACTGGCTCCAAAGGGCATCCTAGAACAGAGCTGGCCATCCAGGTCAGCCTGTTCAGCCACTTTGTATGCCCAGCAGAGATGCTGTCTCCCCAGCAGACCACACCATAAAGTGGTTAAAGTGTATGATGTGCCTGTGGAAGTATAGCACCAGCTCTTTGGTTTTTCCAGTGTTGATCTGGAGCTATTTATGCTGGAACCAGTTCACAAAATCCTGGGTCAGTTTTCTGCACTCTTTGTCGTCCCCATTCATGATGAGGCTGATTCCTGAGTCATCAGAGAACTTCTGTAGGAAGCAGTAAATGGAGGTAAGAATGAAGTCTGGATGGAGAAAAGGAATGGTGCTAGAACCCTTACCTGTGGGTCTCCGAATTAAGTGAAGTGAAAGTGATTAGTTGTCACATTTTAGATAAATGAGTGGTGCCTGCCCAGTTGGGATGGATGCCAACTTGCCCAAAAAGACCAGGCTTCCCCCTAAATGTTGGCCAGTTATTAATAAAGCCCACTTTAGATTTTGGACACCACTCTGACAACCAGCGGTTTATATCGAGGAGCCCGCTACAGGTCTCGTCGCAACACCGACACTGCAGTAATGGGCCAGCATCAACGTGAGTCACTATACTAGAATATCTACAGTTATTTTTTGCCAGCACTTTTAAATTTGCGTGGATGTTGGACACTCTGGCTCCAGGAAAACACAAGATTTTATTCGCTGGTGCCGCTATCCTCATGTTTCTAACTATGGAATTGCCAATGACTAGATCCGGCTTGCAGGACTCAGTGGATGCCTGAACATGAACCGGGGAGTGGTGGCCTGGTGGTTGGGGAGCTTGGCGGGTCGCCCTGATAGCTTGCTTGCGTGATTTAAATATGCTGACACTGTGTCTGTTCCCCGGGCTAGGTGGGGTGTCTGTTTCAGCAATTTATTACCCGTTACCATCATTCCCTCTGAACATACCACCAGCACCTCCGATATAAGAATAGGATTATTAAATGTTAGAAGTGTCAAAGCCCATTGAGACATACTGTATGTGATTTTGGGCTATATAAGAAATAAATGTTGTTATTTACTCCGAGTTGTCACCCAACTACCCTGCTGTCCAGAGGGTGCTACTGTACCTGCACCGGGGTTGAAACACTTACTGGCTGACTGGGCTGGTGCGCATCTGGGACTAGAAATGAATCTATTAAAACTTCTGACTCTCTAATTAAATGTAGGCTTCAGATGTGCTCTTCTAGCTCGGTATTTTCTCTGTTATTTTGACTAGTCTTCTACACTTTCCACAGGTAAAATCGTCACTACTGATGGAGTTCGACAAACTGTACATTTCACAAACTGCACAGGGAATAAGTGAAGGAGCCATAATTTAAGTTTTTTGAGTTTAGGTAATTCTTAATTTTGAGGAAATTCAGGAAGTCCTTGGAAGTAACACCAGCTCACGCCGAACCCAGCAAACAGTGCAGTACCAACCCATGCCATACCAACTCATGCCATTACACCTAATGCATGTTCAATCTATCTTAGAAGGGGATTCTTCGCTTTCTTCCTTTTTTCCATCCCAAGAATTTTCTTTGTTTTCCTAGTTTGCAGAAAGGGACAACGAGTGGGTGTTTCAGCTTTAGGGCCTGTCAAAACCCTCTGAAATCTTCTGTATTTTCTTTTGAGCTAAATAAAAAAATGTTGAGGATGAAGGCAAGAAGAAAAGAGGAAGGGCTATTAGGAGGCTTATGAATGTGGTGAGAGGGGACATGCAGGTAACTGGTGTAGAAGAGAAAAATGCAGATGGAAAGGGGAAATTGAGACACTGTTGACACCTAATAAGAGCAGCCAAAAGTAGAAGAATAAACAGCTATGTTATTCTATCTTATTTATGTACATTTTGATGACACCTGTGTAAGATGGGACATTCTGCAGGGCCACGATGTTACTTCATCACCTCTCCATATCGTTGTCAAACGGCCTTCCCCCCAAGCAAGAGGTGTGAAAGGCCAACCATTTGTTCGGGACCTTCCCCTTGTGTCTTTGTTGCACTGCAGCAACACCCCCAAGCAGGAGACGACAAGGGCCAAATGACGACGAGAGCAACAAGGCGGAAACAACAAATTCTGACTCCCTCCTGGGAGTCAAATGTATAAAAGAATGTTTTGTGGACATTGGCACTTTTACTGTTTTTTTCTGTTTTTTTTCTCTATCTTTTTCTCCTGTCTTTTATTTTGGGCTTTTTGCTACATTGGTACATTTTTACATACAATATTTACATGTAACTGCAATACTAATTTACTTGTGTTAATAAATTAGAAATTCATCTTTTTAACTTCTATTGTGCCATGCCTCTTTCTGCCAGGTAACATCAGATTGGAGTGGTCTTAATAAAGTGCTTATGTGTGTAGAGAGTTGATGGGCAGTGGTTGCTTCCAAAATCTCTGCATGTCTAACCGACATCTCCTCTTGGATGGCAGCCCATCACCTCCAACTCAATCCCACCAAAACTGAACTATTATTCATTCCAGCAGATTCTTCACCACATCAGGATCTTGCTATTTACCTAGACAACTCGCAGCTCTCTCCTTCTGCAACAGCCACATAACAATAGACAACCAACTCTCCTTCTCAACTCACATCAGCAATCTTTCCCGCTCATGTAGATTCCTTCTCTACAATATCAAACGAATCCGCCCTTATCTGTCAACCCAGGCCACCCAACTACTGGTTCAGTCCTTAGTAATCTCACGACTGGACTACTGTAACTCCCTTCTAGCTGGTCTACCACTATGTACCATCCGACCTCTACAACTACTACAAAATGCAGCAGCACGACTAATCTTCAACCTTCCCAAATTCTCCCACACCACCCCTCTGCTACATTCCCTCCACTGGCTCCCAGTAGCTGCACGCATCAGGTTCAAAATACTGATGCTGGCCTACAAAGCCAAACATGGAGTAGCACCATCCTACCTCACAGCCCTTATTACACCTCGCACTGCACCTCGTTTACTCCGAGCCTCCGGTACTGCTCGCATGGTCCCTCCATCTCTGAAGGTAAAAGGAAAACATTCATTTAGTTTCTTCTCTGTCTTGGCCCCTCGGTGGTGGAATGAACTTCTCCTCGAGGTCAGAACAGCTCAGTCACTGAGCACCTTCAAACGACAGCTCAAGACCTTCCTCTTTAAAGAATATTTAGATTAAATTGTAATTTTCTTGTTGTTGAACTTTGTGTACAGAATCTACAACAGAGTGAATAAAATATATGTATTCATAGTTGGGGTCCTAGTGAACCGGAATTGATCTCTTCATCGATGGTAACTTGAAAGCACGTTGTAAGTCGCTCTGGATAAGGGCGTCTGCCAAATGCCGTAAATGTAAATGTAAATGTAAATGGTTGGCCTAGTGGGAAAGGAAATGTTGCCGGTTCAAATCACGGACCGACAAGGTGCCACTGAGGTGCCACTGTGCAAAAAACACTTAACTTACACACTGCTCACCATGCACTCTGACACTCTGGCACGGGCACTCTGGCAACACCCCTCCGTGCAGCTGGCAGGAAAGCAGACATGGACCCTTGGGCGGTGTCCCTAAGTTATTCAAAAACAGGGGTGGCACAGGAACCTGGCAAACCTGGGTGTTGCTTGGTCCCACATGTGGATCACCTGCTCTCCTAAACAGAAAGGCGTGACCGCTGTCTTTTGTCACTCCATCTCAAAGCCAGAGCCCGACTCACACTGCGCCTACCCAAACTTTGCTATGTGCAGTGACCTTTCTGGGTGGATATGAAAGGTTTGAATGCAGCTGGATCAGCAAGGGTGCTGGTGGTGGACCACTTTCCGAATCTGAACACCACCAGTCATCATCATCGCTGTATTCTTAGTCATAACCTAATGACACCTAAATCAGCATCTGCTGTATGTGATCAAGGGCACACGGCCAGTGCCAATTAGCCTGAGATGACCTTTTCTGGCCATCATGTCTGTTTCCTTTGGTGTTAATGAATCCCTTATCCTTATAATATCCTGCCTCTGTGCCACATTCCCTCTTCGATCCTAAGATGTGACATTCATCTACTACTGTATTTACAATTTAATTCATTTGGCTGATCCTTATATTGTATAACGGCTTGAACTGCCTAGCAGTTAAGGAAGTGGCCCCATAATCATATTGACCCTTAAATGACCTTTTCTGTATATGTTTATATTGTTAGCAATTTGTTCTATTTCCAAATGACTCCCATTACCATTTCTAAAAATGTGTTGCTTCAGAATAAGGGGCCTCTCTCTGAATTACTCATTCTCAAGGTTTCATCTATTTTTACTTCCTATTTGTCCAGAAAGGGTCCAAGTTAGAGGGGTGTCATTATATGTAGTGGCTATAAAGCCCATTGAGACATACTGCTTATGATTTGTTCTTTAATATATAAACAATCACACAATGCTGCAGCAAGCTGCTGTTTTGGAGACACCTACTTTCTCAAAGGTGTAGACACACTCACAAGCTGTCAGCAATGAGGAGTGGTTAATCTCCAAGGGCTCTGTTGGTGAAAGATTAATGAGTGTTTTTCCTCTGACACACTTCTTTCTAACCCCTGCTACTCCATCCCTTTTGTAATAACATTAGACATTTGAAGGAGAAAAAAAACTATTTCTAGTATGCGGAACAGTGTGACGTCCCGTGGCAGACTATGGGTGTTTTCTGTTGTGTTTGTGTGTGTGTCTCTCTCTTTCTTTCTGTGTAATGTTGCAGGGTGGCTCCTCATCAGCCCCTGATTGGACTCCTCCCACTTCCTGCTGTGATTGGTGGGCTGTAATCGGGAAGAGGATTCAAAATGGTGGCTGCTTTGGTGAAGAGAAGAGAGTTGGTGAAAAGAGGAGGAGAGTGTTTGAGGAAGATAGACTGTTGTTGGTGAAGATAGACTGTTGTTGGTGAAGATAGACTGTTGTTGGTGAAGATAGACTGTTGTTGGTGAAGTGAAGTATTAGGACGAGAAGATAGGACTTAGACTGCCCAGACCTGTTTTGTGTTTCTGTTGTTGTTTAAATGTCTTTGTTGTAATAAAAGATTAGCGTTAAGTGTTGTTGCGTCGTTTTGGAGTTTATACTCATATGTCCCATTTGTTATGTCCCTGACCCTAGACCGGGGACGTAACAAATTTTGGGGGCTCGTCCGGGATTTCCTATCGCGTAGGTAGGATATTGTGTAGGCTGTGGACCTTGGCAACTGTTCTCATCTGGGTGAGTTTGAGTTTCTGTTTATGTGGGTTTTCTGGTGAACTCTGGATAGGTAGAGCTGTCCAGCTGGGTTCTGCCTTGAGCGGGTCCTTCCAACGGACGCTGTTTGTTATGTTTGTTGTTTTGGTTTATTGTTTTTGGGGAAAAATCCAGGGGGAGGTACGCGTCGAGCATTTCTGTCTCAGTCAGAGACTGGAAATGTTGCGAGCTTGCGTTTAAAGGTGCCTAAAACTGGTAACTTCCCTGAAGACTAGCTAGATCTTAGGTAGCTGGCTGGTTAGGTAGATTAGGAGCTGGAGTTCCTAGAATCCCACAGGAGCAGACTGACTCTGGTATACATCCCAGTGAGCCGTAGTTGGGTCTGTGTAGGTTCTCTTTGTTTTGGTGGGTTCACCAAGTAATTCAATTTATATATTGTTGTGAGATTAGAATTACAGGTCACTATGGCAACAGGTTTTGAGGGTTTTGTTGAGTTCCCTTCCGATGAGATGTTAGCAGAGTTAACCAAGGAGCAGCTATTGGGTGTAGCTGACTTTTATGGCATACCCATTGCCAGCGCCGATAGAAAGTTGAAAGACTTATTAGTAACAGCGTTAAAAGTCGGGTTGGTGGAAAAGGGGGTACCATGTGTTAAATCTGGTAGTCCACTTTCTGCTGAGGGCTTGGAAGAGTCCAGCGAGAGTTTCTCTAGTGAAATTCGGTTAAAGGAAATGTCACTGCAAGAAAAGCAGATGCAGCTTGAAGCAGCAAAACTGCGGGCTGACCGAGAAGCTCGTGGGCTGCGTGAAAAGGAGCTAGCGCATCAGCTACAACTCAAGCAATTGGAACTGGAAGAACATGATCGCGAACGCCAGTTGCACCTTAAGCAAATGGAGTTGGAAGAACGTGATCGCGAACGCCAGTTTGAGCGTGAACGTCAAGAACGAGACCTAGAATTTAAGCGTCTCGAACTTGAATTAGCTTCCAAGTCTGTCCTGTCTGTCGAGTCGCAAACCCCTGTTTTCGATGTCAGCCGACATATTAGACTGGTGCCTCCATTTTCTGAGGACGAGGTGGAAAAATATTTTAGTCACTTTGAACGAGTAGCAACAACTTTACAGTGGCCTAAAGTTGTTTGGACGCTGCTACTGCAGTGTGTTCTTGTGGGCAAGGCTCAGGAAGTTTACTCTTCACTTTCTTTGCAGCAGAGCTCTGACTATGATGTGGTAAAGACTTCAATTCTGAACGCGTACGAACTTGTCCCGGAAGCGTACCGTCAAAGATTCCGGAAGTCTAGGAAGGGTGAGCAAATTACGTATGTGGAGTTTGCCAGAGAGAAAGAAGCTTTGTTTAACCGGTGGTGTGTTTCCAGTAAGGTCAGTACGTGGGAACAGCTTCGTGAATTAATCCTTTTGGAGGAATTTAAAAACTGCGTCCCGGAAGCTGTTGCCACTCATCTGAACGACCAGAAAGAGTCAACGCTGGCGCAGGCAGCCATCTGCGCAGATGAATTCGTGCTTACTCATAAAGTTGTGTTTTGTTCAGTCTCACGAAAACCAGATCGGGATGTGAGTTTCCGACGGGATCGGAACGTATTTCGATCTTCGCCCGTTTCCTTTAGTGATGGTCGCGCATGTTTTTATTGTCACGAGACCGGCCACCTCATCGCTAAATGCCCAAAACTCTTAAAGAAGCACGGTTCACCTCCTAAATCCTCACCAAAAGGGGTTGGGTTTGTTCAGTCTGCTGTGAGTGTCCCCACTATTGTTGATCCTGTCTATGAACCTTTTGTGCTTGCTGGTACAGTTTCCGCAGCTGCTGGAAACAGTAGTGCAGTGCCAGTGCGCATTTTACGAGACACCGGTGCTGCGCAGTCTTTTGTTTTAGCGAATGTCTGGCCCTTTTCTGATGACACGTTCTGTGGCTCTTATGTACTGGTGCGGGGTATTGAATTAGGCATCGTTAAAGTGCCACTGCACGTTCTAAACCTGCACTGTGCTTTATTTTCAGGTTCGTGCAAAGTCGCAGTGCGCCCCGAACTGCCTATGCAGGGAATCGATTTTATTCTTGGGAACGATTTGGCTGGAGGGAAAGTTCTTCCCCTTCCGGAGGTCATTGATAACCCTGCGGTTCCACCCTCTTCAGTGGTGCCGGGTTATGAGTCAGTTTTCCCTGCTTGTGCAGTCACCCGAGCGCAGGCACGCCGGCAGAGTACGGATGAGCTGTGTGATACGTTTATGGCTGTTTCTGACCCTCTGGTCTCCCGTGCAGCGCCATCAGACGGCGGAGTGGTAGAGGGAGCGCCGCGGACGCGTGCTGTTAATGTCCATGATGATGAAACAATGTCGCTGCCTGTAAGTAAAACGCTTATGTCCCAGGAGCAGCGAAAAGACTCTACTTTAACGCAGTGTCGTTCGGCTGTTGTTGACAAGGCCAACATAACTGCAAATTCGGTAGCCTTTTTCTGGGATAAAGGGATCTTGATGAGGAAGTGGAATCCTCCAACTGCTGATGACGTAGGTTGGAATTCAGTATATCAAGTGGTGGTTCCTCTTAAATTTCGGTCTCAGGTGCTGTGTTTAGGGCATGACAACGTGATGTCTGGACACTTAGGAGTAACAAAAACATATAACAGGATTTTGCGCCATTTCTTTTGGCCTGGGTTGAAATCCGATGTTGCTCAATATTGTCGATCGTGTCACGTTTGTCAATTGGCTGGTAAACCGAACCAGTCAATTCCACCCGCGCCACTCTGTCCTGTGCCTGTCCTCACCGAACCATTTTCGAAGATAATTTTAGATTGTGTTGGTCCACTTCCTCGTACCAAAACAGGTTTTAAATACTTGCTGACGATAATGTGTAGTGCCACACGTTTCCCGGAAGCAGTTCCGTTACGCTCACTAAAGGCTAAGAATATAGTGAGAGCCTTAGTGAAGTTCTTTTCTACTTTTGGACTTCCAAAATTGGTCCAAACGGACCAAGGTTCGAATTTTCTGTCTCGCCTTTTTAAGCAAGATTTGGAGGAATTACAAATAAAGCATCTGGTATCAAGTGCTTACCATCCCCAGTCGCAAGGAGCATTGGAACGTTTTCACCAAACTCTGAAGTCCATGCTCCGTACTTATTGCTTAGCCTCGGCTAAAGAGTGGGATGAGGGTCTCCCACTATTGTTGTTTGCCATTCGTGAAACTGTTCAGGAGTCTTTGGGATTCAGTCCTGCTGACCTTGTATTCGGTCACACCGTGCGTGGTCCACTCAAGCTTCTTAAAGAAGCCTGGGTAGCTGAACCATTGACAGAGACTAATGTGCTGGATCATGTCAGTTCCTTTCGGGAACGGCTTCATAATGCTTGTGCTACTGCTCGAGCTTCCTTACAACATGCACAAGGGTCTATGAAAGCCCGATATGATCAGAAAGCAGTCTCTCGATCTTTTCAGCCGGGTGACAGAGTTCTGGTTTTATTACCACTAATGGGGTCTGCTCTCCAAGCAAAATTCTCAGGTCCTTATGTGGTTGAGTCCCAGTTAAGTGACACTGATTACGTTGTTCGCACTCCTGACCGTAAACGTAAAATGCGTGTATGTCATGTGAACATGCTCAAGAAATACGTTATGAGAGACAGTGATGCAACACAGGACAATGTAGATCCACCAGGTAAAGGAGCTGCTGTGTTATCCGTGGCTTCTATGCCCCTGCTGGATGCATATTCTCCCGAGGAGGATGGGTTACATCTAGGAAATGTTCCTGTGTCTTCGCCCAGATTACACAACAGTGTGATCTTACAAAACTTAGATGCACATCTGTCACATTTGCCTCTTAACGAACGGGAGCAGGTTATGATTTTAATTCGGACATATAAGACATTGTTTGGTGATGTTCCGTCATGTACTACAGTGTTAAAGCATGACATTGATGTTGGTGAACATGCCCCAATCAGACAGCACCCGTACAGACTAAATCCCACTAAGCGTACGGTAATGCAGTCTGAGGTTGATTATTTGTTGGAACATGGGTTCTCCGTGCCAAGCTGTAGTCCATGGAGTAGTCCCTGTCTGTTAGTACCTAAGCCTGATGGTACAGTTCGTTTCTGTACTGATTACAGAAAAGTAAATGCAGTAACTAGACCCGATTCATTTCCATTGCCCCGAATGGAAGATTGTGTTGATAGGGTTGGTTCGGCTCGTATTGTCAGTAAATTAGACTTGCTTCGTGGTTATTGGCAAGTTCCGTTGACTCCCCGAGCTTCTGAAATTTCTGCTTTCGTCACACCGGATAATTTCTTAGAATATAAGGTTATGCCTTTTGGGTTACGTAATGCACCAGCAACTTTTCAGCGTCTAATGGCTAAAGTGCTTTGTGGAATTAAAAACTGCGACGCTTATTTAGATGACATTATTGTCTATTCGTCCACTTGGTCCGAGCATATCCACACTCTGACAGCTGTGTTCAAGCGGCTGCAGGATGCATCGCTAACTTTGAACTTGGCAAAGTGTGAGTTCGGCAAAGCCACTGTGACTTACCTAGGTAAAGAGGTGGGTCAAGGCCAGGTAAAACCTGTGATGGCTAAGATTCAGGCCATTCTTGCCTTCCCAGTTCCCACATCGAAAAGGGAGCTGCGCCGATTTTTGGGAATGGCTGGATACTACCGGGCTTTTTGTAAAAACTTTTCGGAGGTAGTGTGTCCGTTGACTGAACTGCTGCGAGGCAGAGTACAGTTTAGTTGGAACAATGAATGCCAGAATGCTTTTATGTCTGTGAAAACCCTTCTTTGCAGTACCCCTGTTCTTGCTGCTCCTGACTTCCAGCGCCCTTTCAAACTGGAGGTGGATGCCAGCGCGGTTGGAGCTGGGGCTGTGCTGTTACAGGAAGATGCAGATGGAGTTGATCATCCCATCTGCTTCTTCTCAAAGAAGTTCTTAAAACATCAGGTGAACTACAGCACCATCGAAAAGGAGGCGCTAGCACTGATTTTAGCATTGCAACATTTTGAAGTATACATTGGGTCTACCGCACAACCTGTTTTAGTTTTTACTGACCACAATCCCCTGGTGTTTTTATCTCGGATGAAAAACACAAATCAGCGTATTATGCGCTGGTCCTTGGTTTTGCACGGGTTCAATTTAGAAATTAAATACAAACGTGGGACGGACAACGTTTTGGCTGACGCCTTGTCACGGGCCTTTTAGTTTTTTTTTTTTGGGTGAATCAACATAGTACGTTGATTTTTGGTGGTGGGGGTGTGACGTCCCGTGGCAGACTATGGGTGTTTTCTGTTGTGTTTGTGTGTGTGTCTCTCTCTTTCTTTCTGTGTAATGTTGCAGGGTGGCTCCTCATCAGCCCCTGATTGGACTCCTCCCACTTCCTGCTGTGATTGGTGGGCTGTAATCGGGAAGAGGATTCAAAATGGTGGCTGCTTTGGTGAAGAGAAGAGAGTTTGTGAAAAGAGGAGGAGAGTGTTTGAGGAAGATAGACTGTTGTTGGTGAAGATAGACTGTTGTTGGTGAAGTGAAGTATTAGGACGAGAAGATAGGACTTAGACTGCCCAGACCTGTTTTGTGTTTCTGTTGTTGTTTAAATGTCTTTGTTGTAATAAAAGATTAGCGTTAAGTGTTGTTGCGTCGTTTTGGAGTTTATACTCATATGTCCCATTTGTTATGTCCCTGACCCTAGACCGGGGACGTAACAAACAGACAGCATGCTGTGACAAAAATCAGTTTTTGTGTATTCTCTCTCTTTTTTTGCAATATTCATTTCTCATTTCCTGTAGTGCACCTGAGACACCTATATCCCTTTTTATCCCTTACCACACATTCAGTTTCATTGTGAAATCACATCTAGTGAGAGATTTTTTTTTATACAAAAAAGCTCAATACAAAACATAACTATACAAACATTATTGTCAAATTCTGAATTAATTACATTAAAATGAATTGCATTTTAAAATAGGAATGCTTGAATGTTAAGTTCATAGCACTTTTGACACTTTTCCCACTGATCTTATCTTCCTTAGTCTGAAGTAATGGTGCATTTACACTGCAGAGTAATGATGCTTGATTAGGATTCAGGCTGGTTCTGACAGGCATATATGAAGGGGCAGACAGGAATATGAAGGGGGAAAATAGTGGCAACAGAGGCAGGATTGTTGTTGTTAATTATCTCATGGGTCACTATGATTTTGAGGACAGCGATTTTCTAGATTAAAAGGGAAGGAAATTAAATAAAAGGAAATTTACAAGCAGTGAATCATACAGAAAAGTTAGGTTCTAAAGACTAGAAGTTTATGTTTGCTGACCACTCATTTACTGCGTGAGCCGCACCCGACTCCACCCATCATTTCAGTTGTGCCTTTTTCAGTGGATTTTTACTATTCAGTTGGTTTGTTATTTATGTATTTGTATATATACAATTTTTGTTTTGTTTTGTTAATTTCTTTCCCAACTTTTTAAAGTTTGATTTGAGGGGGTAGGATATTTGTTTACTCTTGGATGTTTTTACTATTGCCCCAGTGTAGAGCCAGCTCTGTCTGTGCTGTTCACACTACTATGAGTGTGCAATGTGTTTTCTTTATTTTTATGACCATTTACATTGGTAGATTCTCACCGAAGGCATCAAAACTATGAATGAACACGTGGAGTTATGTACTTAACAAAAAGTAGAGACCTGGCCTCCACAGTCACCGGACCTGAACCCAATCAAGATGGTTTGTGGTGAGCTGGACCGCAGAATGAAGGCAAAGGGACCAACAAGTGCTAAAAAACAAGTGTCCTGTAAAAACAAGTGTCCTGTATATGGCTTGTACTGTATATTGATGTTACATTTCTCTGATAAAATTTTTGGATTTTGTGTTTTTTTTATAATATAACATAAAGTGCACCCATGCTATATTGGAGATGTTACACTATTATCACAGTTTATACATGGGTTAAGGAACTGAGGTGCCACTGAGCAAAGCACCGTCCCCACTGCCTGCTCCCCAGGCACCTGTCATGGCTGCCCACTGCTCACTAAGGGTGATGGGTTAAAAGCAGAGGACACATTTAGTTGTGTGCACCGTGTACTGTGCTGCAGTGTTTCACGATGACAATCACTTCACTTTATACTTTTCTGCTAGTTCAGATACGTATGTTTGTTTTTATTATTTTAATCACCTATGACTGCATTGGTTCTTTCAGTGCAGAGCCTGGGTTGTAGTAGCCTCCAGAGATGGGTAAATTAGCCAAAAATATTATAAATTGTAGTCATCCAAAAAATTACTCAAAAGTACAAGTATTTAGTGACAGGACTACCAAAGTACTGAGTAAATGTTTGACTGTAATATCTCATGTATTTTTTAGAAACAATGTAGACAGAAAACATATCAATGTGCTATTTCTCCTAATAAAAGTGATAATAATAATAAGTATGATTTGTAGTAATTAATTGACTATATCTGAGCATACAAATTATCTTATATATGCTAATTCTAAATGGTTAGCATTGATATATTAAATTAAACAGCTAAATGATAACGGCAATTTCCATTATATTGTTGTAACAACAACAACATTTATTTCTTATATAGCCCAAAATGACATACAGTATGTCTCAATGGGCTTTCACAGGCCCTACAGTTGACACCCCCAGTTGACATCACCCTTCTGCACACAAGGAAAAACTCCACAGAAATGAAAAAACTAGGAGAGAGAAAGACCCCCTTCCAGGGTAGAGTGAGCCTGCAAATGGTGTCAGTGCAGGGCTGGTGATGATTTGTACAATATAATAATAAGTCCTACAGTTGTAGGGTTGGAGAAGTCCAGAATGTAGTCCAGTGTCATGGTCTAGATTACGTGTCCATAATGATGCTACTGGTCCACTTGAAGATCCCTGAAGCTGTAGTTGTAATGGTGGTGGTTGCTGTGGTGACCCTCTGGTTCTTTTCATGCTATGTCCTCATTTAGCAGTTGTCAGGAACCAGGATTTATTTGGTGGTCTCTTCACTGGAGTCTGCCAGTAGTCTGGGCGCTTGATTCTGTGTCTCGGAGAGCCGCGCTAAGAGCCTTCTTATAGTAGGCTCTCCTTCCAAGCTATTCGGAATACGTTTGTCAGGATTGACTGCAGCTAGGCTCATCACCGGTGGCCAATCCTGACATCGCATAAAACCGCAGATTTCCGCCCCTTCGGAAGGGACGACATTTTAGTGGACCTGAATGCACGTATGTGAATGTGTGTGTGTTTTGAGTTCTGGCAATCGCCACACGCCTGCGGGTTTGTTTACGTTCTTTATTGAAGTTAAATTGTTTTCGGCCACCGTGCCATTCTTTATTTGTGTTTATTGTTTGTTTAATAATAAAAACCCTTCCCAGAATGTCACACCTCTGCGCTTCCTTCCCCTGTAAGTCCGCAGTCGTGACAACGTTTAATTTACTTCGACGCCATTTACTGTACGTTCTAATTTCCGTGCGGTCTTCTTAAGCGAATGCGTGTGATCATTATACCAAGGAATTCAGTTTTTTATCTCTTACTATCTTCCTTTTGAGGGGAGCGACTTTATCTAAAGTTACTATGCAATGTTAATTCTAGACATTTGGTCGCTTGGTGGAGTTCTACAGTTCAATCACTTTTGGACTCAATCCCCCCAGAATCCTTGCATGGAAGGGTCGGCCCTGTTCGCATTGGTGGTTCAGTGGTAGAATTCTTGCCTGTCATGCGGGAGGCCCGGGTTCGATTCCTGGCCAATGCAGCTCTGTCAGGGGCAGTGGTGGCCTAGCGGTTAAGGAAGTGCACCCATAATCATCCGGTATGACGAACGCGGACGTTTCTCTGGCAGACGAGCTAAGTACGTTCTATGCTCGCTTCGAGGCTGCAGCTAATTGCGCTAGCGATGCTACGGCTAGCGGCTCCAACAGCTGCAGACGGGAGGACACTGCCAGCACCGAGAACGCGTTCGTCATCACCGAGCATGATGTGAGGAGAGCCTTCAAGAGAGTGAACCCCAGAGATATTCAACCTCTCTCTATCTCAGTCGGTGATCCCCACATGCTTCAAGGAGTCCATCATTGTTCCGGTCCCCAAGAAAACCCATCCTGCCTCCCTCAACGACTACCGCCCTGTAGCCCTCACCTCAGTAGTGATGAAGATCTTTGAACGGCTGGTCAGAGACTTCATCATTTCTTCACTACCAGATACACTCGACCCACTACAGTTTGCATACCGTCCCAACCGGTCCACGGATGACGCCATATCACATCTCCTCCATACTGCACTCACCCACCTGGACACTCGGAAGGGAAATTATGTTAAAATGCTCTTCATTGACTACAGTTCAGCATTTAACACAATAATCCCTTCCACACTCACCACCAAGCTGGAGCACCTGGGACTCAGCTCATCTCTCTGTCAGTGGATCTCCAACTTCTTAACCGGGAGACCACAGGCAGTAAGGATGGGTGGACATGTCTCAGCCTCCATCACTCTCAGCACTGGAGCCCCCCAGGGCTGTGTTTTGAGCCCCCTGCTGTACTCCCTGTACACCCATGACTGTACAGCCACTACTAGCTCCACCACCATCATCAAGTTTGCTGACGACACTGTCGTGGTGGGCCTGATCTCTGACAACGATGAGACGGCCTACCTGGAGGAGGTTGGAAATCTGGCGAACTGGTGCCAGAGGAACAATCTCCACCTGAACGTCAGCAAGACAAAGGAGTTAATAGTGGACTTCAGTACAAAGCAGGAGAGGACCTACCAGACCCCTGTCATCAACAGGAGCCCAGTGGAGAGAGTGGACAGCTTCCGTTACCTCGGTGTTAACATCACGCAGGACCTGTCATGGTCCTGTCACATCAACACCGTGGTGAAAAGGCCCGGCAGCGTCTCTACCATCTCAGACGCCTGAGAGACTTCAGACTGCCCTCCAAGGTGCTCAGGAACTTCTACTCCTGCACCATAGAGAGCATCCTGACGGGAAATATCTCAACCTGGTTCGGGAACAGCACCATGAAGGACAGGCGAGCCCTACAGAGGGTGGTTCGATCAGCCGAACGAATCATCCGTACCAAGCTCCCTGACCTTCAATCTATCTACAGCAAACGGTGCTGCACCAGGGCCAGGAAGATAGTGAAGGATCTCACCCACCCCAACAATGGACTCTTCTCTCTGCTGCAATCAGGGAAGCGCTTTCGCTCCCTGAAGTCCAACACAGAGAGAATGAGGAGGAGCTTCTTCCCGCAGGCTGTCCAAGTTCTCAACAACAGTACATAGAACTCCAGCACTTTCACCTCCAATCACTCCGGACTCTTTTGCACAAAACCACTTTGCACAAAATGACTCTGCGCTTTTTAGGTCCTTACTGCTCTTTCTTTATGGCTCTTTCTTCTTTCTTTAAACATTGTAAAAACTGTAACTCATTTGCACACCTTCACCCTACCAGTTACACATATTTTATGTTAAAGACGTAAAAGTGTAATACTTATGTTTGCAATATTTGCATATTGGTTCACTGTTTACTTGCAACATTTGCAATACTGTGGTCTGTAGCAGTTGCAGAAAGCATTTCACTGCACATCATACCGTGTATGACTGTGTATGTGACAAATAAAATTTGAATTTGAAAAAAAAACTGAATTTGAAGAGGCTCAGGCCAGCCTGTTGGAATGGCTATAACTGTATGCAATTAACCTCCCTTGCACTATATAATTCACTTCCCATGTAACCTTATATCTTTGGTCCCAGCTCCTATACCATTATTTAGAAGTGAAACTCACAGAAAACCACAACACATGAAATCATAGGTACAATGGAACTATATATTACAACTGAACATTTATTTCCATCCCCAACAATTATAAAAACCCACACCACATAAACATTAAAACAATAACACAAATAAAATAAAATACCCGTGTTTTAAATGTTCACACAGTCTAGGTACCTTTTACGTTGGCGTGCTTGGTGGAGCTCAAACTGGTGGACAATATGTGTGTTGAGTCTACTCACAACTTCCTCCAGTACTGTACCCACGATCCGCTGCACTTCTGCCATCTGCAGAATAAACCTTTCGTCGGTGCAGTTCTTAATGTACCCGTAACGCTCCTCGCGTGGTCCAAGGCCTCCGCAGCACCGGGCCGTCCCACGTTGCGCTGGTTTCCCGGTCTCTGCTGCGTGCAGAGTTGCATCAGAAGTCCATGCACTTCTGTCCTGTAAAGCAATTGCTATTTTTCTAGAAAGTCGGCAAACCTCCGCCGTACACTATGTACCCTCATGCATGAAAATAATAAAAACATATATAAAAACTGTCAAATTAATAAAACATATATACATGTGCATGCACTTGCTCTTTTAACTCAAAACGTGTACATTCGCTAAATTGTGGGTAAAAACTAAGAAAAAAACTATGATAGGACAGCTCAAAATAAACTTTGCATACCATTGTACAGTTTAAACAAGAAATAGCATATTATATTGAAAATATAATGAAACGAAAATACACTTATCTGCTGTACAAATAATAACAAAAAATAATACAGACATATCAGTGCACCTGAGAGGGTGCTACACTGAGAACAGGAGTGCAGTGCATTTTGAGTCTTGGGGAACATGGATGGAGGAGAAGAGATTCAGCCCAGCAGTGTTCAGCATGTGGTCCAAAAGGCGCAATACGATACTAATGTTTATTTAATCGTATGTAATGTTGTTTTAATATAGACATGAGAAACTGACATTAATTTGTGCTTTTTGTATTTTAGTTTTCACAGTGTTTGTAAAGATGAAGAAATCAATTTCTGTAAAAATATTTGTATGGCCATTGACTAATCGGACAGGTGCAGCTACATGGACTTTTTGGGGCGCTCCAGTTACGTGTTCTAGGCTGTGCATTGTGGATGTTTGCTGTGCTTTGTGCATGCTCCAAATGCCCTGATTGTGTGCGCCTGTTTTAATGGGTATACAGTGGATACAGAAATTATTCAGACCCCCTTAAATGTTTCACTCTTTGTTATACAGGGAGTGCAGAATTATTAGGCAAATGAGTATTTTGTCCACATCATCCTCTTCATGCATGTTGTCTTACTCCAAGCTGTATAGGCTCGAAAGCCAATTAGGTGATGTGCATCTCTGTAATGAGAAGGGGTGTGGTCTAATGACATCAACACCCTATATCAGGTGTGCATAATTATTAGACACCTTCCTTTCCTTTGGAAAAATGGGTCAAAAGAAGGACTTGACAGGCTCAGAAAAGTCAAAAATATTGAGATATCTTGCAGAGGGATGCAGCCTCTTAAAATTGCAAAGCTTCTGAAGCGTGATCATCGAACAATCAAGCGTTTCATTCAAAATAGTCAACAGGGTCGCAAGAAGCGTGTGGAAAAACCAAGGTGCAAAATAACTGCCCATGAACTGAGAAAAGTCAAGCGTGCAGCTGCCAAGATGCCACTTGCCACCAGTTTGGCCATATTTCAGAGCTGCAACATCACTGAAATGCCCAAAAGCACAAGGTGTGCAATACTCAGAGACATGGCCAAGGTAAGAAAGGCTGAAAGACGACCACCACTGAACAAAACACACAAGCTGAAATGTCAAGACTGGGCCAAGAAATATCTCAAGACTGATTTTTCTAAGGTTTTATGGACTGATTAAATGAGAGTGAGTCTTGATGGTCCAGATGGATGGATTGATAAAGGGCAGAGAGCTCCCGTCTGACTCAGACGCCAGCAAGGTGGAGGTGGAGTACTGGTTTGGGCTGGTATCATCAAAGATGAGCTTGTGGGGCCTTTTCGGGTTGAGGATGGAGTCAAGCTCAACTCCCAGTCCTACTGCCAGTTTCTGGAAGACACCTTCTTCAAGCAGTGGTACAGGAAGAAGTCTGCATCCTTCAAGAAAAACATGATTTTCATGCAGGACAATGCTCCATCACACGCGTCCAAGTACTCCACAGCGTGGCTGGCAAGAAAGGGTATAAAAGAAGAAAAACTACTGACATGGCCTCCTTGTTCACCTGATCTGAACCCCATTGAGAACCTGTGGTCCATCATCAAATGTGAGATTTACAAGGAGGGAAAACTGTACACCTCTCTGAACAGTGTCTGGGAGGCTGTGGTTGCTGCTGCACGCAATGTTGATGGTGAACAGATCAAAACACTGACAGAATCCATGGATGGCAGGCTTTTGAGTGTCCTTGCAAAGAAAGGTGGCTATATTGGTTGCTGATTTGTTTTTGTTTTGGTTTTGAATGTCAGAAATGTATATTTGTGAATGTGGAGATGTTATATTGGTTTCACTGGTAAAAATAAATAATTGAAATGGGTATATATTTGTTTTTTGTTAAGTTGCCTAATAATTATGCACAGTAATAGTCACCTGCACACACAGATATCCCCCTAAAATAGCTAAAAATAAAACTAAAAACTACTTCCAAAAACATTCAGCTTTGATATTAATTAGTTTTTTTGGGTTCATTGAGAACATGGTTGTTGTTCAATAATAAAATTATTCCTCAAAAATACAACTTGCCTAATAATTCTGCACTCCCTGTATTGTAGCCATTTGCTAAAATCATTTAACTTCTTTTTTCCCACATTAATGTACACACAGCACCCCATACTGACCATGTTATATTTTTTGTTTTTCTTTGTTAATAAATCTGTCAAACATGTCAACAATTCTGTATGCTTTCAACATTGGTAATTATTTTAGCAAATGGCTGCAATATAACAAAGAGTGAAAAATGTAAGGGGGTCTGAATGGTTTCCAATACTTTACACTGTATGTGTAAAAATGGATTGTGATTGCGTTATTCCTTGTCCAGTTATTGCATTTTACTTTCCCATCTTTGTTTTTGTTTACTCAAATGAAAGGCCAGAATTCTGAATTTACCTTACAGACTATCCTGATTTGTTGTCACTTGCAAGGCTCTCCCAGATGTAAAGTGCAGGACAATGCTCTGTTAATGATCCTGTGTGGAAAGCACAAAATGACCATTAGATATGGGCCGAGACCAACAAGCTCCTCTAAGGAAATGGCCTGGATGCCTTAATCAGCATTTCTGATTTTTGCTAGCAATGTTTAGTGTCAAGGTCTACCTTTGTACTGACACAAATTCATGTGAATAACCTGCTTTTAAGACTGATAGCACATACCGGTTTATTATTCTTCTTAACAAGCAAAAAATCAATGGTTCGATTACAAAAACAATAGTTCAGATTTACAAATCCAGTGTACATAAAAAATATGGAGGAATAAACCTTTTACAAATTGTAAAAGTAGTAAAACAGAACACTATGAGTGGGGTATATAAATGCTTGCCTCTAGTTCAACTAAATTGTTCAGCCAGCATTTAAAAGTATATTTATTGTGCTCAGTGATTAAAATTGATTCTGCTGTTAAGTGTAAAGAATTAACACTGGAATGATTAAACAGCATTAAGTGCAATTTGGCTTTCCTGTTGTTCTCTACGGTGGTAAAAGAGTAGGCAATATCTATTTAAAATAGAATGAATAGAAATCTCTAATTTTAATTGAAACCAAGAGCTGATATTAAATCTCTCAATAACAATGACCAATGGGCTTTCTAATGTGTTCATGCAAGAACTTTACAATAACTATCCCTTTCAACAAAGGCTGTTCTGAGGGTGTGAAATTGGAGAGGTCAAAGTACCTCATATCTCTTGTTCTTAATTAGCTACAAATAAGCTAATTAGTTTGGTGAAGGAGCTTTAGTTCAAGGGTAGCATCAAAGTCACAAGCAACCTTCACTCACCCTCAGGCAGATCAGACCAGAAAAGAACTGGAAGTCTGCAGGAACTCAAGGAGCAATCTAGAAGAGAGCAATATACATTCACAGCGTGTGTATATCAACTCCAGTGTGCTGGGGCTTAGAACAGCAGAGTGCTTGAATCTTCTCTAAATACCCCCACAGAAGAAAGTATAATCTGGAGAGTCAACCTAATCAGAATCAACTATGCTTTGTGTCTTGGTTATTTACTTCTGCACCTGAGATTCTGAGATATATGTTTACTTAAAGCAAGGATATGTTCGGTACAGATACTTCTTAATCTGAGGGTCACTGTATAAGAACTAAACATTCTTACCCTTACTTTCACTCTTCTCTCTCTTTGTACCTTTTAGTAAATCCTGTTAAAAGCTTAAAAAGAGACAGCTATGACCTTCAGTGCTACATCTCACTTTAATAGCAAGTGTAGCACACATGCCCAACACACTGAACACACAGTGAAATCCACAGAAACCATTGAATACCTATCCATACATATGGTGGATTTAACACATTTCCACAGGAAAAAAGACTAACGTGTGCTATTAAAATGAGCATAAAATTGATTTATTTAAAAAAAAATAACTGAGCTTACTGATTTGCATTCTTTATTCCACAAGACAATATATCAAGATTAGAATGCATTTCTTTAAGCCTGTGCAGGAAGTAACTGCATGAAGTCATTGGAATGGTAGTAGCCTAGCGGGTAACATACTTGGCTATGAACCAGAAGACCCAGGTTCAAACCCCACTTACTACCATTCTGTCCCTGAGCAAGACACTTAACCCTAAGTTGCTCCAGGGGGGACTGTCACTACTGATTGTAAGTCGCTCTGGATAAGGGGGTCTGATAGATGCTGTAAATGTAAGTCAGGAGCACCCATTGTTTTACATTTCTGATGGTGCCAACCTTTTTGGCACATTCTGTTTTGTTTAGCTTTAGTTTGTACCAGCTATGATATATATATATATATATATGTGTGTGTGTGTGTGTGTGTGTGTGTGTGTGTGTATATATATGTATGTATGTATGTATGTATGTATATATATATATATATATATATACATCTTTAATTGAATATATCTGCTTTCATTCATATATTGTGTTTCATTGAAAATATTTTACAGATCATGAAATGTCCTGTTTATGCTTATACATAATCATGTGTATTAACAACTCTCCTAATTTCAGAAAAATGACATTAAAGGAATCATTCACTTATTCATTCTGCTACACCCATATTTCAATATATTGAATTATGCAGCTTTTTCCACTGCATTTCCACATACAGTATCTCTCATATTTTTTTTTATATCTTTTCTTGGGACAACACTGAAGATATTTTACTGTGCTACAATGCAAAGTAGTGTCATGATCCGGTACAGCAGGGGCCACGATGGGTCTGGAGTTTGGACCAGGGTTTCATGTTAGTCCTGTGTTATTATGTTTCCTGATTGTGTTCACCTGTCTATGATTGTATAAAGCTGCACGGTTCATGTCTGTTCGCTGTCGGGTCATTGTTTGGTGATGTTTCCCTTGTCCTGTCCACCATGTATTAAACCCCTGTTTCATGACGTCCTGCGTAAGCGACAAGTAGTCACTTTACAGCTTGATTGACAGATCCATTAATGTCTATAAACTGCTGTCATCAGTTTACTGGTTGTTGTTCTTTGGATCACTTTGGGTAGGTCCTGACCATCAAAAATGTCCTACAAGGGCTGTATGTTTGAAATGAACCAGAAATTCTTCACAAATGTCAAAATCTGCTTTTGACCACGAAAAGGTGGCACTCCCTTAGGGATGAAACTTAAAAACTAAATAAAACTAAATAGTCCTCATCAGATTATAACAACTAAAAACATTTAGACTTTAGAAATAGGAGGGTCACGTGAAAAAAAAAAACAGTTATGATAACTAGGCAATACCATGTTAAAAAGGTTTGTTAAATGGGATGGAATGAAGCAACACAGCTGACTATATAAGAAATAAATAATGTTGTTGTTGTTTACATTTACATTTCTCAGATGCACTTTTCTAGAGTAACTAATACATAAGTGTTTCATTGTAATCTCAATGGGACACCATTAATTTAATAACTCAGATTAAATAACTCATAATAAATAAGTATTTTCTAAAAAGAGTTTTCTAGCTTTGAAAATGTTTAGTGACTCAGTTGTTCGAACATCTAGTGGAAGTTTAATCCACCACCTAGAAGCCATGACAGAGAAGAGTCATTAAGATGTAGAGCAAGGAGTAATAAGTGATATAAGGTAGGAAGCTGACCCTTCCTTGGCTTTGTAGACAAGCATTTCATTTATTTATTTGAGGTTAATTTTTAAGTTAAAATTGTTTTCGGCCACCGCGCCATTGTTTATTTGTATTTGTTTATTGTATAATAAAACCCCCTTCCCAGCATGTCAGACCTCTGCGCTTCCTTTCCCCGTAAGTCCATAGGCGTGACAGATTTATGTGATTTTATGTAAATGTTTGGTAGCTAGCATCATGAAAAATAAAATAAACACAACTTATACAACTTATACACCCCCCAAGAAAAACAAATAGACGCGGGAGCTGGAAAAACAGACACATATCAATTACAAGACAAATTTGTGAAACATCAATTACCCACATTAGCAAACAAAAAGTGCATAATGAATGCATAATTCAAGTGTGCACATTAATGACTCTGAATTCTTGCTGTGATGTGACCAGTGCAAACATCCATACCACATCACTGAACAAACTCAATTCATTATTTAAAAGGTTTTGATACAAAAAGATCAAAGACTCCTTTGGGTTTTATAGATCTAATATGACTTTTTAATGGGTGTAAAATGAGATGAATCTCTGCAGTATTCTATTACATAAATGTAGGCTTTGTGAAAAAGCCAAATAAAATGTCATAAAATAAACCGGAAAAAATACATTAATATAACACCAATCCTCTAGAGGGGCAGTGGTGGCCAAGCAGGTAAGCAGACCGTAATCTGAAGGATGCCGGTTCGAATCTTAAACCACTAATGTGCCTTTGAGCAAAGCACTGTATCCACACACTGCTCCCCGGGCGCCTGTCATTGCTGCCCACTGCTCCTTAAGATGATAGGTTAAAAGCAGAAGACACATTTCGTTGTGTGGACCATGTGCTGTGGTTGCTGTGAATCACAATGACAATCACTTCACTTTTCACTTTCAGTGGTTTGTTGTGGTACTAACTGTGTTTCTGCTGAATTTGAGTGAAAGTTTCCTCACTCAATCATGTCAACTGGTTTCCGTCAATCATAACACAGACAGCATGGTCTTTACAACCCTAGAAAAAAGGATGGTCAAGAGCAGTTATCCATTATGAGCGTCTATCACCAGATCATTTTATATCACATGTATTTGCATCTTTATGTACAGGTTGACTTGACTCGGCATGTCCTGATAGAACATAACCAGATGGTGAACGTGTAGCAGGACACAACCGACACAACAATGATTTCTTGTCAGCAAGTCTGTGATGCATAATAAGTTGCAAGTGCTAAGTGCTGCTGCATTTTAGACCGTGCCTCGAATCCAGAGTGGAATCTTGTCCCTCGACATTTAGGCCCGTTCAAGAACTAGGTTTAAGAAACAATGTTAAATTTAAAACTTAGCTCCACAACAATTGCATGATACTCTTTACAATTTTTTGGATTTACCGTTGTCCGTTTCCCGTTCTGCCCCGGATGTGTTTGGACGCTCACCTGCCCCCTGACTATGATTCAGCCCAGCCTCAGAATAATCTGCCATTGCTTCTGCCGAAGATTGCCCAAAGACCATTTTACTGGCCGCATCCTTCCACTACAGCTACACCACAGTAACCCTCAACACTACTGTGTTCTGTGTGCAATCACTACCACTGAGCAGTCTCCTGAACTCTCTACACAATCAGCACTCACACTCTTTCTCCCCTTCTCTCTCTGGTTGCTTACGCAACTCCAAGTGTCCACGTCTCACTGCCTCAAAAACTCCTGCATCATCCCCAAGCTCTGAATGTCTGCATGTGCTCCTTCCAGCTCAGGCCCTGACAATGTTTGAACCTTTTTATCCAAAACAGGCTTTAACTACACCATTAATAACCAATTCATAAACACAATTGTTAAATAAACAGTTCTGAAGGGGCTTATTGTGGCTTGTAGTGACTGGGCTTTCACTGAGTATTTGAGTTGACAAGTAGTTGAGTAACAAGTATTGGTTTCTCTATGTGCAGTTATGTAGCATGTGTTCAATTAAGGTCCATAACCGATGATTCATTTTTCTTTTCCCTCCAGTCCCCCGACACCCTCCAAACACTTGTATTAAAGGAGTTTGGTCTTTTACCGAACTACTGAGGTGCCTGACACGGGACGTGGCCTGGCTGACGCGCTTGATGTAACAATGCTATACTCTGTTGGTTCCGTTATATGCTACACAATTAAATGAACCTCGATGTCAAATACAAAAATGTCCATTTATTCCAAAGAACTTTGCAGATATCATCAGTTAGCAGTTGGAGTTGGAAGTACAGCAAACAGTCCTGTAAGAGCTGGCGTAGCATTCGTGCAAGCGGTCAAAAAACCCTTTGCCCTTCCGGGTCAAACACCTACCAACAACATAGCTTGTGCTACCTTTATACCTGAATACCTGCATGCGCCACCCTGTGTTCCACCTAGGATATTACAACCATTAACCTTGCAACATTTGGTGGCTACACACCGGCCCCTAATTGTTGATGGCCATAAGACACAATTCAACCCCCCCCCCCCCAAAAAAAAAGACAAATGTTGCAAAACACCATGTGATAAACAAAACAATACATTCAAGAATTATTCCTCACACACTAAACAAAGCTTGGTCACAGGTCTTTCTATAACATTAGATTTTGTCTGTAACTTCACAGAACGTACCAAACGCTGTTTATCAGGATAAACTTCAAGTACCCTCGCTAATGGCCACGAACCTCGAGGAGCTGAGGCATCCATGATAACAACCACGTCCCCAGTCTTCAAACTCCTCCTCTTCTCATTCCACCTTTGCCTCTCTTGGAGTAAAGGCAGATATTCTCATATCTATCTCTTCCAGAACAAGTCAGAGAGATATTGCACTTGTCTCCATCTCTTTCTTACATAGATGTCATGAGGCTCAGGTGGCAAAGCTGGTTTTCCTTTCAACAAAAGAAGATGATTAGGTGTAAGTGCTTCCAAATCATTGGGATCGTCTGACAACTTGGTAAGTGGTCGATCGTTCAATATTGCTTCTGCCTCACAGAACACTGAATGTAAACCATCATCATCCAGCGTCTGCTGATGTAGAACTTAACTATCATAAGTATCATACGAATCATCCTCTCCCACACACCACCATGATGGGAACCCGTTGGTGGGTTAAAATGCCAATGAATTCCAAGTTTTGAAAGAACTCCTTCAATCTGCTGATTGTTCACTGCAGCAAGAGCTTCCTTCAGTTCTCTATTTGCGCCAACAAAGTTTGTACCATTATCAGATACCAGGTGAGTCACTTGACCTCTTCTGCTGATAAAGCGCCGCAGTGCGTTGATACAGGCATGCGTCTCTAGAGAAGCTGCAACTTCTAGATGTACAGCTCTGCTAGCTAAACAGGTAAATATGACGCCATACCTTTTACATATTCCTCTTCCTTTCCGCACTTCTACAGGACCGAAATAATCCACTCCCATTTTGGTAAAAGGTGGTAGATCAGGCTGGATTCTTGCTTCTGGAAGATCAGCCATTCTTTGCTCCAGAAGACGTCCATTGTATCGCCTACAGAAGCTGCAACCAGCAATCATTCTCCTCACTGCTGCATTTGCCTTGGTAATCCAGAATTTCTTTCTAACTGACGACAATATGTGAGTTCGTCCTGCATGACCCAGACTTTGATGAGCTTGTTTGAGTATAAGTGTTGAGATATGTTGTTCCTTAGAGAGAATAATGGGATGTTTAAGTTCTTCAGGCATCTCTCCTCTGCTCAGTCTGCCTCCAACCCTCAATAGGCCATCAACCAGAACCGGGTTCAACCTGTATATTGGACTCTGGCGACTCACTGCGTCCCTCTTAGAGGACAATGCCTCAATCTCCTTCTTGCTGCTGCTGACAATAGCGAATCACTGCAGCCTCGGCATGCAACAGATCATCCGCAATCAATGTTTTACATGGTGTCACCCTGAACCTTTCCACAGGACTCTTCAGTGTCTTTCTCCAGCGAACTTTCTCCAGCAACATGGTTTTAAGACGGAGATACCACACTACTGCTCTTTTGAGCCTTCTCCAGTAAGAAAAGAATCTGATGAGTTGGTCAGTAGGCTTGACTAAGACGCACACTTCTACAGCATTTGTAGAGACCTCTCTTCTCACCTCATCAACCCTTAAAGAATAGTCCAGTACAGCATTGGGCCAGTCCTCCTTCGACTTCCAAAGAAAAGTGGGACCTTTACACCACCTAGAAGTTTGTAAAAAGTTTGCTATCTTTAAACCTCTCGAAGAGTCATCTGCTGGATTATCCTTGGAGCAAACATGCCTCCATTGCCAAGGCTTTGATGCCCCTTGGATGGCTGATATTCTATTAGCTACAAATGTGTGAAACCTTTTATCCTCATTCTTGATGTATTTTAACACTGAAGTACTGTCTGTCCAAAAAACAGAATCATCCAATTTTAAATTCAGCTCCATCTTCAGCATTGAGTCTACCTTCACAACCAGGACTGCCGCAGTCAGTTCCAGTCGTGGAATGGTTATAGCCTTCAGCGGTGTAACTCTAGCCTTGCCAAGCAGAAAGGCTACCTGGATGTGCCCTTGTCGATTCTCCATCCTCAAGTATGTCACAGATACATAGCCAATTTCACTGGCATCCGCAAAGTGATGTAATTGGGCCTGCACCACTTCACAGAAGTCCACGGGCTTGACACATCTGGGTATTTTAAAAGCAGAAAGCTTGTTTAAATCTTCTAACCATGGTTTCCATAGGTTTAAGATGTCAGATGGCAAGGAATTGTCCCATGCACAACCTCTTCTACATAATTCCTGCTGCATCACCTTTGCAGGCAGTGTCACAGGTGCCAGTAAACCTAGAGGATCATACACAGAGGAGATGGTTGATAGCATGCCCCGTGTGGTAAGTGTCCTTTGGTTTCCCTCAATCTGGAATCTGAAAGAGAGTCAGTTTCTATGCACCATAGCAACCCCAAAGCTCTTTTCAGTGGAAGGTTATCTCGATCCAGATCTAGTTCCTTTAAATCCTTAGCCCTTTGCTCTATTGCAATGGCCTGAAAGACAGTGCGGCTGGTGCTTATCCCTCCCTTCTTGCACAATCCTGTTAGATCTTTAATCATCTGGATAGAATCCCCTTCAGTGGCTAAGCTTTTCAAAACATCGTCCATGTAAAAAAGTTTTCCTTGATTGCAAACTCAGACTGATGATCATCAGCACTTTTGCTCAGTGCATAGCTTGTGCAACTTGGAGAAGACACAGCTCCAAACAAGTGTACGGTCATCCGGTATTCTACCAGTTCTTGAGTGATATCTCCGTTGGGCCACCACAAAAAACTGAGAAAATCACGATCCTCTTCAGCAACCTTTACCTGGTGAAACATGGCTTGTATGTCGCCCCTGAATGCAACAGGTTCCTTCCTAAAGCGAAGCAAGACCCCAAGCAATGAACTGGTAAAATTAGGACCCTGAAGTAACTCTTTATTTAGGGATGTGCCCTGAAACGTTGCTCCACAATCAAACACAACCCGAAGGGTTCCTTTCCTTGGGTGGCGAACTGCATGGTGAGGAATGTACCACACTTTGCCAGACTCACCTTGGAGCTTCCGCTGGGCCACAGGCTCTGCATAGGTGTTAGCAATAAGATTATTCACATATGCTGCATACTCTTGCCGCAAGGTTTCATTATGCAAGAATCTTCTTCTTAAGCCGTGCATCCTCTGCTTCACTACTGCCAGGTTATTGGGCAGAGAAACATCCTCCTTCCTGAAAGGTAACTTTAAACAGTATCTTCCATCCTGCAAGGCTACTGAACTCTCCATTATCTCCATAAATCTGAGGTCATCTTGAGACATTTCCTTTTCCTCTGTAGCATTCTCAATGAAGTCCTGATTATATTGACTGGTGAGCATGTCTTCAAGCCTCTGCAGAGAGATGCGGTTCACTGTGACGGACGATAACGTTGCCTCACTGTTTCCACTCAGTGGGCCATTGACCAGCCATTCCAACATTATGGCAACTATTGATGACCTCCCATGGTTCTAATACCTTGGGTGTGTTAGTTCCTATTAACAGGTCAACATTTGCCTTCACACTTGGGATGTGCATCTTCAACAGATATGGCCACCTACTCAGATCTTCAGATGTCATCATGTTATTCACAGTGACTGGCATTTCTTTCTGAAGTTATTCTTTAGATGTTATTACTGTCCAGACCAGATACCTCTAAGCTGGATAACAAATATGCTGGAACAAACCTTTCTAGCCCCATTGTTCGCAACAGGAAACTAGTTCTTTTGCCTGTTATTTTCAGCTTCTGCATCAGATGTTCAGAACAGAACGTAGCTGAGCTCCCAGAATCAAGAAAAGCATAAGTTGTAATGACACGGTCTCCCTTTGCAGACTTCACCTTCACAGGAAGGATAGATAAGCCACATTTGTCATTATGTCTGTATGTCCACACGTTTGTAAAGATGACTGCTGCTGATCAGTTGAGGCTCTTAACTGTTCCGGTTGTCGTTTAATATCAAATTCAAATCAAATCAAATAAAAATTTTATTTGTCACATACACAGTCATACGCGGTATGATGTGCAGTGAAATGCTTTCTGCAACTGCTACAGACCACAGTATTGCAAATGCTGCAAGTAAACAATGAACCAATATGCAATTATTGCAAACATAACCAAATATTACACTTTTACATCTTTAACATAAAATGTGTAACTGGTAGGGTGAAGGTGTGCAAATGAGTTACAGTTTTTTTACAATGTTTAAAGAAAAGAGAAAAAGAGCCATAAAAAAAAGAGCAGTAAGGTAAAAAGCGCAGAGTCATTTTGTGCAAAGTGATTTTGTGCAAAAGAGTCCGGAGTGATTGGAGGTGAAAGTGCATGAGTTCTATGTACTGTTGTTGAGAGCTTGGACAGCCTACGGGAAGAAGCTCCTCCTCATTCTCTCTGTGTTGGACTTCAGGGAGCGAAAGCGCTTCCCTAATCGCAGCAGAGAGAAGAGTCCATTATTGGGGTGGGTGAGGTCCTTCACTATCTTCCTGGCCCTGGTGCAGCACCGTTTGCTGTAGATAGATTGAAGGTCAGGGAGCTAGGTACGGATGATTCGTTCGACCATGACAGGTCCTGCGTGATGTAAACACCGAGGTAACGGAAGCTGTCCACTCTCTCCACTGGGCTCCTGTTGATGACAGGGGTCTGGTAGGTCCTCTCCTGCTTTGTACTGAAGTCCACTATTAACTCCTTTGTCTTGCTGACGTTCAGGTGGAGATTGTTCCTCTGGCACCAGTTCACCAGATTTCCAACCTCCTCCAGGTAGGCAGTCTCGTCGTTGTCAGAGATCAGGCCCACCACGACAGTGTCGTCAGCAAACTTGATGATGGTGGTGGAGTTAGTAGTGGCTGCACAGTCGTATGTGTACAGGGAGTACAGCAGGGGGCTCAAAACGCAGCCCTGGAGGGATCCAGTCCTGAGGGTGATGGTGGTTGAGACATGTCCACCCATCCTTACTGCCTGTGGTCTCCCGGTTAGGAAGTTGGAGATCCACTGACAGAGAGATGAGCTGAGTCCAAGGTGCTCCAGCTTGGTGGTGAGTGTGGAAGGGATTATTATGTTAAATGATGAACTGTAGTCAATGAAAAGCATTTTAACATAATTTCCCTTCCGAGTGTCCAGGTGGGTGAGTGCAGTATGGAGGAGATGTGATATGGTATCATCTGTGGACCGGTTGGGACGATACGCAAACTGTAGTGGGTCGAGTGTATCTGGTAATGAAGAAATGATGAAGTCTCTGACCAGCCGTTCAAAGATCTTCATCACTACTGAGGTGAGGGCTACAGGGCGGTAGTCGTTGAGGGAGGCAGGATGGGTTTTCTTGGGGACCAGAACAATGATGGACTCCTTGAAGCATGTGGGGATCACCGACTGAGATAGAGAGAGGTTGAATATCTCTGTAAATGACAATCAAATTATAACGCTACTAAAAACCTTTTCTGTTGGGCGCCGTGCAGCTCCTTCTTACTCCATGGCGGATTTCGGTATCCAAACAAAAAGGCTCCTCGTATTCCAATAATCCCACGTATTTCCAAATGATAATCCACAAGAAAAGATTGCTCTCAGCTGGTCCTAATTCCATCCAGGCAAGATTCTGAAGCTTGTTTTCTAAAGTCCGACTTGGCGTGGCGGCGTCAGCGTCGGCGGCTTCAGCGTTGGCCGCGGAGGCGGGTTTTTTGACTAAAGGAGTTTGGTCTTTTACCGAACTACTGAGGTGCCTGACACGCTTGATGTAACAATACTATACTCTGTTGGTTCCGTTATATGCTACACAGTTAAATGAACCTCGATGTCTAATACAAAAATGTCCATTTATTCCAAAGAACCTTGCAGATATCACCAGTTAGCAGTTGGAGTTGGAGGTACAGCAAACAGTCCTGTAAGAGCTGGCGTAGCATTTGTGCAAGCGGTCAAAAAAAAAAAACTTTACCCTTCCGGGTCAAACACCTACCAACAACATAGCTTGTGCTACCTTTATACCTGAATACTTGCATGCGCAACCCTGTGTTCCACCTAGGATATTACAACCATTAACCTTGCAACATTTGGCAGCTACATCTTGTAACAAAGCAATTTGGGCTAAGATTGAAACAGCCAGAGATGGGTTGTAGGTTGGAGTAATTGGTCCAAGAGCTCCCAATCTCTGCAACCCATTGCTGGGGACATTAGTGGCTGATGTATCCAGCCCCTTAGCCTGACAGTGGAGTGATGGATTATAGCAGAAACTAATGTGCACATATTTTTCATTTACATATTGACACACACTGCCACAGAGACTGCTCTTACAGAACTGCTCTTACATACATATACATAGTCAGAAACTGTACACTCTAGTGTACACTTCTTCTTCTTCTCACTAATAGAACAATCCCTTCTACATTTAATTTGTATAGCACCTTTCACAAACACAGTATTAGTTTACTTTACTTTACTTTACTTTATTTGGCAGACGCTTTTATCCAAAGCGACTTACAATGGGAAGACACCAGCAATTCTCGTTCGATTTCTATAGAATATCGAGTATACAAACTAAGAGCCCTGATAAGGCTTAGACTTGTCATTGAAGAGCATGCTCGGAGAGTGTTGGGTGCTAGACTAAGAAAAATTATAATGTATTTATACATTTTGTATTTGTTTGTTCAATGTGTATGCATGTGTATGTGTTAGATTTGTCTGTAATATTTTTGGAATAAGAGGGTTTTCACCTTCTTCTTAAAAGTGGTGATAGTCTCGGCTAGTCGTGTGGAGGAGGGCAGGTTGTTCCACCAGCCAGGGACAACAACGGAGAACAGACATGATTGGAATCGGAGACCCCGTGAAGAAGGAATTTTTAGTCTCCTTTCGTTTGCCGATCTGAGAGAGCGTGCAGGAGTGTATCTAGGTAGTAGTGTGTTGATGTAGGAGGGCGCAGTTTCATTTACAGCCCTGTAGGCAAGCATCAAGGATTTGAACTCAATGCGAGCAGCTACCGGGAGCCAGTGGAGGGAGGTAAGAAGAGGTGTAACATGGGTGTATTTTGGCTGATTGAAAATGAGACGGGCTGCCATATTTTGGATCATCTGGAGTGGTTTTATGGTGACTGCAGAGGCTCCAGCCAGGAGAGAGTTACAGTAGTCGAGTTTGGAGATGACCATTGCCTGGACGAGGAGCTGCGTAGCCTGTTGTGAGAGAAAAGGCCAAATCTTCCGAATGTTGTAGAGAGTGAACCTGCAGGATCTGGAGATCGCAGCAACATGATGGTTCAAACTCAGTTTGTTATCTATCCAAACTCCAAGGCTTTTTGCAGATGCCGTGGGTGTTAACAATAGCGATCCAATTTGAATTGAAAGGTTTTGCTGAGGAGAATTGTTGCCCGGAAAGATCAGAATCTCGGTTTTGGATAGGTTGAGTTGGAGGTGTCGCTCAGACATCCATGCCGATATGTCTGAGAGGCAGGCCGAAATTTTTGTTGCTATAGTAGCATCTTCTGGTGGGAATGACAGATAGAGCTGGGTGTCATCAGCATAAGAGTGATAGGAGAAGCCATGTGATTGGATGATGTGACCAAGTGAGCGAGTGTATATTGAGAATAGAAGGGGGCCAAGGACAGAGCCTTGTGGAACCCCTGTGGTTACCCTAGAGAGGACAGATGTCTCACCTCCCCATGATACCTTGAAGGACCTGTCGTAAAGATAAGAGGTGAACCAATCTAGTACGGTTCCTGTGACTCCTAAATCAGAGAGTGTGGTGAGAAGAATTTCGTGGTTAACTGTATCGAAGGCAGCAGATAGATCAAGTAGGACAAGGACAGATGATCTGCGGGCAGCTCTTGCAGCACGAAGGTCGTCCATCATTGCCAGGAGGGAGGTTTCAGTAGAATGCCCTTTCCTGAAACCAGACTGAAAAGGGTCAAGAAGATCATGCTTGTGGAGAAATGAGGAAAGTTGAGCCAGGACTGCTCTTTCAAGAATTTTTGAAAGAAAAGGAAGGTTGGAGACTGGGCGGTAGCTATCCAGTAGAGATGGGTTTAATGTGGGTTTTTTGAGCAGAGGAGCAATGACAGCCTGTTTGAAAGCAGTGGGGAATGTTCCTGTTGTGAGTGAGGAGTTTAAGACATGTGTCAGAGCAGATAATATGGTGGGCTGTATGGACTGAAGGAGGTGTGAGGGGATTGGATCCAGGGAGCAGGTGGTGGGGTGACTAGACTGGAGAAATTTAGACACGTCTGATTCAGAGAGGGGAGTAAAGGAAGACAGATTCCTGGTTTCAGAGGTAACAGCAGGACGGGGTCTGGGGTTAGGTGGTGAGAATTGTTTGCTAATGTCAGCCACCTTTTCTGTGAAGAAGGTGGCGAAGTCTTCAGATGAGAGAGAAGTGGAGGGGGGAGGGGGTGGAGGATTCAGGAGACGGTTGAAAGTCGAGAAAAGTTTTCGAGAGTCATTGCAGTTGCTTACTTTGTCCTGGAAGTATCTGGTCTTTGCTGTAGTTACTGCAGCAGAGAAGGATTTTAGGAGAGATTGATACTTATTAAGTTGAAGCGGGCACTTGGATTTCCTCCACTGCCTTTCAGCTGCTCTAAGGTGGGTCCTGTGGCGACGAACCTCGTCAGAGATCCACGGTGAGGGTGGAGTCGAACGTGTTGGTTTTGAGGTTAGAGGGCAGAGTCTCTCGAGGCAAGATGTTAATGTGGAGAAGAGGATGTCTGTAGCACAGTTAGTGTCCTGAATAGAGAGGATGTCTAGGGGGGAGAGCTCAGAGGAGACAGCGGAAGACAATTGAGTAGGGCAGAGGGTACGGAGATTACGGCGAAATTGTGTTAAGTGTGAGGTGGGTGTGGTGCGTGCCAGGGGGGATAGTCTGAAGTGAATAAAAGAGTGATCGGAGAGATGTAGAGGAATGACAGAAGTGTTGGCTGTGGAGCATTTGCGTGTGAGTACGAGATCTAGTTGTTTTCCAGCTCTGTGCGTTGCGGGCGTGCAGAGAAGTGTAAAATTGTAAGCAGAGATGAAGTGTATTACCTTACATACAATGTAATTAAAAATAAATGTTTAAGATTTGAAGTTGAAATTTAAATGTGGAGAAACAGGGACCATCTCAGACAGACTGTAGAAAGTTCAACAGTTGTGGGGTCATAATACTGAAGGACCTGGCCCCAAGGGTGGACTGTTTAGTGTGAGTGACAGTAAAGAGATTACCATTGGAGGACCTGAGAGATTGACAAGGATTGTACGGAGCAAGACATTATTAAACTATGAAGCAGAAATAACAAAATGGGATGTAAATGACTTGATGGATGGATTGATTGTCACAACTACGGACTTACGGGGGAATGAAGCGCAGAGGTCTGACATGCTGGGAAAGGGGTTTGTTTATTTGTGGTTATTTATTGTTTATTAATAATGGCGCAGTGGCCAAGAATGGGAAATAAAGATAAATCAACTAAAACAAACCCGCATGCGTGTGGCGATTGCCAGAACTGAAAATACACAAATACACAACCGTGCACAAACGAAAATGCAGTCCCTTCCGAAGGGGCGGAAATCTGCAGTTCTTAAGCGCTGTCAGGATTGGGTACAGGTGATAAGCACAGCTGCAGTCAATCCTGACAGAGCCCCCTCTCCAAGGGCTACGTCCTTGGAGCCCCAGAAGTACCATCAGTGGAGGTGGCAGGGCAGATGGCGGCAACCACAGGGCTCCTGCCCTGCTGTATCCTCTCCTTGGAGGACCCAGTCCCTCAGGCTGGCTCCCCGGCATGGTCAGGCATGGCGGCCCCGGTCCCTCGGGCTGGCTCCCCAGCGAGGTCAGGCGTGGCGGCCCCGGACCCTCGTACCTGCACACAATAATCAGGGCCGATCCATCCGGGTATGTGCGGTCCCTGTCTCCACACGTTCCCTCTGACACATCTTGTGTCACCCCCTGTGCACATGCCCCCTTCTCGGCATGTGCAGCCCCTCTCACTGCACACCCCTGCGTCCGTTGGGACAAGCAGGCCCTCTTTCTTCCTGTCCCAGCCGGGTCCTCATGCTTACCACCCCTCTGGAGGCGGACACAGGCCCATGCCTGGCCCGCCCTCCTCACCGGCTACCGGAGGACCCAGCTCCATCGCTTCCCCACCTATCCTCCCCTCAGGAGGAGCCCCCAACCCGAACTGCACCCCCCAAAAAATTCTTTGGGGGAGCACCCCCCCTGGCTGGACTTAGGGGTACCTTGGGGCTTGTCCACCTCGTCTTGGACCAGTGCAGTCAGGTTAGGAACTCCCTCCCCGGGGTTCGGCTCCGCTGCTGGGTCGCCATCTGGTGGACACAAAGAGGGGAAGTGGGGGCGACATACGGACACAATTGCCACGCACACACACACACACAGACAGAGACAAACAGAAGAGAGGGTCGTCTGGCTCCCTCTCTGGGCTCTCCGGGACGTCCTCAGGGGGCACAGCCAGTGCTGGGTCCTCTTGCCCTGGATCCTGACTGGTGCTGGATGTGGTGGAGGGGCAGAGTTCGATCACTGGCTCAGGCTCTGGCCAATCAAACTCCGCCCTCAGTTTCAGCAGGAAGTCCTGAAAACTCCTTCCGTCTGTCTCTCCCTGCTGACAGAGGGCTGCGCCCAGCCCCAGGCTGACCCAGACAGACACGCAAGGATGGTGGTGATCTCATCCGTGTCTGCTGCCCCACTGAAGATGGTGGTGGGTGTGTGGCGTGGAGGCGGGTGGACGTCTTCTCCAGCAGGCGGGGGCGCTGGTGCTGCGCTGCCATTCTGCTGGGGAACGTCCGGGCAGAGGGAAGGCGGGTCGGCGACCGGAGCTGGGAAGGCGTACTACCCGCAAGGCAGTCCCGGCAGCGCAGTTGCTGGCTGGCAACCTCCCGTCGCCCTCTTCCACCAGCTGTCCCCACACTGCTGGGAGGGACGTGGGTCTCCCCGATCTGGGACGGGCACACTGTCTTCGTCACTCTCGTCTCCCTCGTCTTCCTCATACCCCCGGAAGTCACGTGGGTCATCACGGATGTCGCGACGATCTCGTACGCACGCAATGTGCGGAGCCATCCCGGCACCGACCGCCCAAAGAAAATCCACGTCATCGCCGCTTTCTTCATCCGTGTCCTCCCACCTGTGACTCCGAGGGTCGTCCACCCTGCAGACATCCTGGACTAACGTTCACGAAAATGCCGAAGGGGCGGAAATCTGCGGTTCTTAAGCGCTGTCAGGATTGGGTACAGGTGATAAGCACAGCTGCAGTCAATCCTGACATTGATACAGACTACAATATGTAAAATATGTAGGAAAATGGATGGGTTACACTAGTAAAGTGACAATATGATTCTGATTCCGGTCAAGGAATCTAGAGCCTGGAGGCCAGCATATCCGTTATGTTATTTATTAATACATTTTTGTGGAAGAGTAAATTGTGTGTGGAGAAAAATATACATAAGCAAACATGCAACTGACATGATACACAACACTGATTAATAAAACTGCTTCTAGTAACCTAACATACATCTGACAATACAGTCATACATAAGCAGCTAACCAGCACTAGAAAATACTACCTAGAATATAAATATCAAATTCAAATTCACACACACAGTCATACATGGTATGACATGCAGTGACATGCTTTAGCGACAGCTATAGACCACAGTATTGCAAACATTGCAAGTATACAGTGAATCAATATGCAAATATTGCAAACATAACCAAATATTACACTTTTATGTTTTTTTAAATATGTGTAACAGGTACAGTGAAGGTGTGCAAATGAGTAAAGTGAAAGTAAAAAGTGCTGAGAAAAAAAGAAGTCCTGAGAAGTGGCTGAGACATGTCCGCCCATCCTTACTGAATTTGGTCTCCTGGTTAGGAAGTTGGAGATCCACTGACAGAGAGATGAGCTGAGTCCCAGCTTGGTGATGAGTGTAGAAGGGATTATCGTGTTAAATGATGAACTGTAGTCAATGAAAAGTATTTTAACTAGAGGTGGGCATAGGTTAATTTTCTTAATCTAGATTAATCTCACAGTAATCTTGGAATTAATCTAGATTAATCTAGAGTAAAATGGCTCATTTGAATTCTACCGAAGGCATTCAGAATATGTGTGCTACACAAATAATGACCAAAAGTCATTACATACAATGCGCCACCTCAAGCTAGGTGGCGCATTAGACCAGGGGCTCATCTCCTGTTTCCAAAATGCATCACAAACTGCTTGAGAAAGCTGTTCTACTATAATTGGTGATGAAAATAAATTATGTTCAATAAGATGTACTTGTGTTTACCAACTGATTATTCAGTTAAATAGCTGCATCCATGTTAGCATGTCACGTTTGATGTGGTAATTTCACAGTTTGAAGACTCATTCTCGCCCCCTACAGTGCAATTCGGCTAGGTATACATCCGCGCTAAAATATCAAGGTGAAAGTCATCATAGTGTAGCGGTTCTTCTTCTGCGTTGTGTAACTTTTTGATTTCGTTTCTTGAACCACAAATGATGAGCTGACACCCAACAGATTTTCTGTGCAAAGTGTATTCTGTACAAAAAGCAAGGTCGCGTCAGAACATCGCGTCACACATCGCGTCTTTCTGCACCTCTCTCTACAATATACATTATTAAAAAAACATAGAAAAAATATTCACAAAATAACACACATGCAAAATATTCCTAATATGTACATACATTAAAATGAAAGAAATAACTTTTGGCACACAAACCCCACGCACCTCTCAGAGCTCACACCATGTGTCCAAGAGAATTAAACCGGGTCTCAAAAACAAAATAAAAAGTTTTTAGGAAATAAGAAAATAAAAGACACAAGAAAGAAGAAATATACTTATAAATCTAGTGTAACCATTTAACTCCGGCACAATAGCTTGCGTAGTATAGACCCAGCTCCCAACCCAACTTTGTGAATAGATTAACGGCGATATATTTTTAATCGCCCGATAAGAGTATCACGTTAACGCAGCACGTTTTTAATTGCCCGATAAGAGTCTCACGTTAACGCAGCACGTTAACGCCGATAACGGCCCACCACTAATTTAAATGTTTTCTGGACATATGAGATAACATTTACATTTAAGGCATTTGGCAGACGCCCTTATCCAGAGTGTGCAAATGTATAAAGTGAAAGTAAAGTGAAAGATGTCTGTGAAGATTCTGTCATCCAGGTGAATTTGTCTGAAAGTTGAGTCATGGCAACTGGACTTTCTTTCTTTAATGTAGAGTCATTCTGCATCAACAGAACTTTGTCAATCTGAGGGAAGTTGGCTTGTGCCCACAAATTGTGCCCTGGCAGGAGGAGATGCCAGGGCAGGGCTGTCACATCTACCCCACATAACGATCCTATTCAAGGAAGGATTGAGGTGAAACCAACCTGGGGGATAAATTTGTGGGCACAAACCAACTTCCCTCAGATTGACAAAGTTCTGTGGATGCAGAATGAAACGTCTCTACATTAAAGAAAGAAAGTCCAGTTGCCATGAGTCAACTTTCAGACAAGTAAAGGGAAAATTTTGTAAAATTCTCGGGGGATTGAGTCCAGAAGCGCTTCCCTCATCGCAGCAGAGAGAACAGTCTATTGTTGGTGTACTATACTATACTATTGGTGTTCTATAATTTCCACCTACTAACCTACTTCACCTACTCAGTATGATATACAAGCAATAGGTGAGCAGGTAAGTGACTAGTTAAAAGCAGGGATGGATTACTGACCAGGCCTACCAGGCCCAGGGTCTCAATAACTCTGGTGCTCTGAGCTAAGACGCTACTGAAAAATAGTGTTATATTGGGTTTGTTGTCATGTCAGAATGTTATCCATTTATTTCCTCAAAATTCAGCAGAATTGATCATGAGGGGCTACTTAAAAAAAAAATGACGGGAGCATGCATATGGTGACAATAATGATAAGGGTTATTAAATATCAGGCTGTTTATATATCTGGGCCCAGGGGCCAACAAGTTATGTGTTAAAAGTGTGTCGCTGCGCATGTCTCTGCATTTTCTGTAGAGGAAGGAATTAGCGTTATAGTTTAGTTTTATTTAATCTAGCAATGGTAACATATAATTAACATATATAAAATAGCTCCGCTGATAAGTCTATGGAAAATAATAATCAAATAGCTGACCACCGATTAAAACGCTTCAACCTTATTAAAGAGCATGAATTAATTAAATTAATCTTGTCGTCAAATCAATGTACTTGCGCTTTGGATCCGATTCCAACAAGGTTCCTTAAGCAAGTAGCATCCGATATTATAGATTCTATCCTCAAAACAACAACAACATCAACAACATTTATTTCTTATATAGCCCAAAATCACATACAGTATGTCTCAATGGGCTTTGACAGGCCCTACAGTTGACCCTTCTGCACACAAGGAAAAACTAAAAAAAAAAAAAACTCTAGGAGAGAGAAAAAAAGAAAGGAAGAAACCTTGGGAAGGAGTGATACAGAGAGGGACCCCCTTCCAGGGTAGAGTGAGCCTGCAAATGGTGTCAGTGCAGGGTTGGATATGATATAATGATAAATCCTACGGTTGAGGGGTTGGAGAAGTCCAGGATGTATTCAGTGTCATGGTCTAGATTACGTGTCCGTAATGATGTTACTGGTCCATTTGAAGATCCCTGAAACTGTAGTTGTAATGGTGGTGGTGGCTGTGGTGACCCTCTGGTTTGTTTCATGTTTTGTCCTTGTAAAGCAGTTGTCAGGAACCAGGATTTATTTGCTGGTCTGATCACTGGGGTCTGCCAGTAGTCTGGGTGCTTGATTCCGTGTCTCGGAGAAAAACAAACAGAAGCAGCGGCAGACGGTTGCACTGTACGACCAATACTGAAATATGTGGTAATAGTAGTATATTGGTGCTACGGTACCCTAACTAGGACAGCCTAACTGGTGAATTTAACTTTGTCTGTGTCTAACAGGGGGACTCTGTGATAAACTGGACTTTATAATTGACACTGCGTCAAAATCAAGTGAAATGAGGGTCTAGGACTTTAGCAAAAAGCCAGAGAAAACAGATAGGTTTTGAGATTGGATTTAAACACTGAGACTGTGTCTGAATCCCGGACACTGACAGGCAAGCCGTTCCACAACTGCGGAGCTCTATAGAAGAAGGATCTGCTCCCAGCTGTGACCTTCTGCACCTTTGGTACCAGTAGTGACCCCGCACCCATTGATCGAAGGGGCGTGGCGGTTCGTAAGGAACCAAAGTTCACTCAGGTTAAAAGTAGGATTTTGTAGTCAATCCTAAATTTGATGGGTAACCAGTGTAGTGATTGTAAGACTGGGGTGATGTGGTCAAATTTCCTGGTTCTGGTTAGAACTCTGGCTGCAGCATTCTGTACTAGCTGGAGTTTACTCATGCACCCACTAGAGCATCCAGACAATAATGCATTGCAGTAATCTAACCTTGATGTAATAAATGCATGGACCAACTTTTCTGCATCATGCATTGAAATGATATTTCTTATTTTTGCAATATTTCTAAGGTGAAAGAATGCTATTCTAGTGACATTATCTACGTGCGAACTGAATGAGAGACCTGCATCAATGATGACACCTAGATCCTTCACTTCAATACTCGGTGAGATAGAAAGGCTATCCAGGGTTATTGTGTAGTCAACCAGTTTATGCCTGGCTGCTTGAGGCCCGATTACAAGCGCTTCTGTCTTGTCAGGGTTTAACAGGAGAAAGTTGGTGAACATCCACTGTCTAATGTCCTTCAGACAATTCTCTATATTGTTCAGCTGCTGCCTCTGATCTGGCATTGCTGACAGATACAGCTGTGTGTCGTCAGCGTAGCAATGAAAGCTAATACCGTGTTTGCGGATGATGTCACCTAAAGGTAACATGTATAGAGAAAAAAGTAAAGGACCTAGGACAGAACCTTGTGGAACACCAAACTCTACTTTACTATGTGAAGACGAAACACCATTGATGTCCACAAACTGATATCGGTTGGTCAAATATGATCTGAACCATTCAAGGGCTGTTCCCTTAATCCCGATAACATTCTCTAACCTGGCAAGGAGAATAGCGTGATCAATAGTGTCAAACGCTGCACTCAGATCAAGCAGGACAAGCAGCGAGATGCACCCCTGATCAGAGGCCAACAGCAGGTCATTAACCACTTTAACCAGCGCTGTCTCAGTGCTATGATGAGGTCTAAATCCTGATTGATATACTTTGTGGATATTGTTACAGTCTAGGTATGTGCTCAGCTGCTGGGCTACAACTTTTTCTAAGATTTTTGATATGAACGGAAGGTTGGATATCGGTCTATAATTTGAAAGCTGACTGCGATCAAGATCCGGCTTTTTAATCAGGGGTCTTATGACTGCTACCTTGAACGAACTTGGTACGTGGCCGGTGCTAAGCGACGAGTTAACAATTTTGAGGATAGAATTTATAACATTGGGTGCTGTTTGCTTAAGGAGCCTTGTTGGAATCGGATCCAAAGCGCAAGTACATTGATTTGATGATGAGACTAATTTGATTAATTCATGCTCTTTAATAGGGTTGAATCGTTCTAATCGGTGGTCTATTAGAAGATTATTTTCCATGGAAATATCAGCAGAGCTATTTGTTGTGCTTTTAATCTTCTCTCTATTTGCGACAATTTTCGTATTAAAGAAATTCATAAAATCATCGCTACTATGATTATATTGAGTAGTCGCATCCATTTCTGTTTTATTCCTGGTTAGTTTGGCTATAGTTTTAAACAGGAATCTGGGATTATTTTTGTTTTTGTCTATTAACGAGGACAGATACGTTGATCGAGATCGCTCCTTCCAAGCTATTCGGAATATGTTTAATTTATTTTGACGCCATTTGCATTCTAATTTCCGGGCGGTCTTCTTAAGCGAGCGCGTGTGATCATTATACCAAGGAATTAAGTTTTTATCTCTTACTATCTTCCTTTTGAGGGGAGCGACTATATCTAACGTACTACGCAGTGTTAATTCTAGACATTTGGTCACTTGGTCAAGTTCAGCGGGGTCTGACAGTGAGTTTATCAGCGTTGATAAATCTGGTAAGGTATTAATAAACCTCTGTGCCGTACTTGATGTAATTGTCCGTTTATCTCTATAACGAGGGGGATTGAGTTTGTTGTGTCTGAGACATATTTTAAAAGCGATGAGGAAATGATCTGAGACCATTTCAGATTGCGTAAGAGTAACTATATCTTCTATATTTAAACCGAAGGTCAACACAAGATCGAGCGTGTGACCACCTTCGTGAGTAGGTCCTGTTACATCTTGGTTAACTCCAACTGAGTCTAATATGTAGAATCTCAAAAGAGTTAAATCCTTGTCCGGGTTTATGAGTAATACCGCCACCTCCTCTTCCAGTTAAGCGAGGTTGGTGTACATAGCTGTATCCAGGAGGACTAGACTCGTTCAATGCTACAAATTCATTTTGTTTTAACCAAGTTTCGGTCAGGCACAGTACATCGAACCCCTGATCTGTAATCATTTCATTGACAATGAGTGTTTTAGGTGTAAGGGATCTAACATTTAATAATCCTATTCTTATGTTGGGGGTGCTGGTGGTAGGTTCAGAAGGAGTGATAGTAACGGGTAGTAAGTTCCCGAAACAGACACCCCGCCCAGTCCGTGGAACAGACACAGTGTCAGCATATTTATGAGTTTTATTAATGTTTCTTGTAGAATCTCTTGTTTTAATAGAGCGAGGTAAAGACACAGTGTCAATATAATACACGCTGGGTGGCGGCTCTACGCGAATGGCAGACACTCGGTTTAGCTGGTCTGTCTGCTGCCTGGTCTCGGCTCTGGCGAGTCAGTTTTGTTTTTTGGTTCTAAGACTATGAGCCAATTTTTTAGACAACTGAGTGGCGCCCGCCCAGTTGGGGTGGATGCCGTCTCGCCCAAAAAGACCAGGCTTCCCCCTAAATGTTGGCCAGTTATTAATAAAGCCCACTTTATTTTTTGGACACCACTCCGACAACCAGCGATTTATATCGAGGAGCCTGCTACAGGTCTCGTCGCTACGCCGAAACTGCGGTAATGGGCCAGAGCAGATTACTGTATCCGACATCGTTTTAGCCAGTTCAAGCATCTCTATAAAATTATCTTTAGTTATTTCCGACTGGCGTAGCCGGACGTCGTTAGCGCCGACGTGAATTGCTATACTGGAGTACCAGCGGTTATTTTTTTGCCAGCGATTTTAAATTTGCGCGGATGTCGGGCGCTCTGGCTCCAGGAAAACACAGGATTTTATTCGCTGGTGCCGGTATCCTCACGTTTCTGACTATAGAGTCGCCGGTGGACTGTAGGACCCAGCGGATGCCTCGCTGAGGGGGGAGAAGCGGTTCTGAACGCGAACCGGTGTGTGGTGCCCAGGTGGTGGGGGAGCTTGGCGGGTAGCCACGGAAGCTCGCTTGCGTGATTTACACCGAGCCGTCACCCAACTGCCCTGCTGTCCGGAGGGCGCTACTGGTACCGGCGCCGGGGTAGACACACTCACCGGCTGACTGGGCTGGTGCGCGTCCGGGACTAGAAAAGAGTCAATTAAGACTTCTGTTTCCCTAATTAAATATAAAATGCTCTCCTCTAGCTCGGCTATTCTCTCCGTCATTTCCACTAGTCTCCTACACTTCCCACAGGTGAAATCCTCACTACTGACGGAGTTCGTCAAGCTGTACATCTCACACACTGCACATGGAATTAGCGAAGGAGCCATAACTTACGTTTTTTGGCGATTAATTCTGAGGTGGTTCAGGAAGTCCTTGCACGTAATACAGGCTCGTGCCAAACTCGTCGCTTAGGTAGCGGTCATTAGACCCCTGATTAAAAAGCCTGATCTTGATCGCAGTCAGCTTTCAAATTATAGACCGATATCCAACCTTCCGTTTATATAATAAATCTTAGAAAAGGTTGTAGCGCAGCAGCTGAGCGCGTACCTAGACAGCAACAATATCCACGAAGTATATCAATCGGGATTTAGTCCTCATCATAGCACTGAGACAGTGCTGGTTAAAGTGGTTAATGACCTGCTGTTGGCCTGGCCTCTGATCAGGGACTCATCTCGCTGCTCGTCCTGCTTGATCTGAGTGCAGCGCTTGACACTATCGATCACGCTATTCTCCTTGCCAGGTTAGAGAAAGATATTGGGATTAAGGGAACAGCCCTTGAATGGTTCAGATCATCTGACCAACTGATATCAGTTAGTGGATATCAATGGTGTTTTCGTTTTCACATAGTAAAGTAGAGTTTGATGATCCACAAGGTTCTTTCCTAGGTCTGTCTTTCCCTTTACATATTACCTTTAGGTGACGTCTTCCGCAAACATGGTATTAGCTTTCATTGCTATGCTGACGACACACAGTTGCATCTATCAGCAATGCCAGATCAGAGGCAGCAGCTGAGAATTGAGAATTTTCTGAAGGACATTAGACAGTGGATGCTCACCAACGTTCTCCTGTTAAACCCTGACAAGACAGAAGCGCTTGTACTTGGGCTTCAAACAGCCAGGCATAAACTGGCTGACTACATCATAACCCTGGATAGCCTTCCTATTTCACCAAGTATTGAAGTAAAGGATCTAGGTGTCATTATTGATGCAGGTCTCTCATTCAATTCGCACGTAGATAATGTCACAAGGATAGCATTCTTTCACCTTAGAAATATTGCGAAAATAAGAAATGCATGATGCAGAAAAATTGGTCTATGCATTTATTACATCAAGGTTAGATTACTGCAACGCATTACTGTCTGGATGCTCTAGTAGGTGCATGAGTAAACTCCAGCTAGTACAGAATGCTGCAGCCAGAGTTCTAACTAGAACTAGGAAATTTGACCACATCACCCCAGTCTTACAATCACTGCACTGGTTACCCATCAAATTTAGGTTTTTTTTTTGTGTGGAGTCTTTCCTTGTGTGCAGAAGGGTCAAGTGTGGGGGGTGTCAACTGTAGGGCTTGTCAAAGCCCATTGAGACATACTGTACGTGATTTTGGGCTATATAAGAAATAAATGTTGTTGTGTATTTGTTAAGGAGACAGATTTGTGATTGGAGGGTTGCAGGTTCACCCACTGTCATGGCCCAGCTAGGTCTCCTTTTTATAAATAATTTTTTCTGGAAAATGCAGAGGGGGAAAAAAATGTTGAAACTACCTACTCTAATAGCTACATCATTGCAGCAATAGGTGCCACTATAATATGCATTTTTGTGATTAGACTCATAACTTGATAAGATGACTTTGAATACAACATGTCTGCCATATGCAAATTGATGTTTTGAGTACTTTGAAATAAACAGCAACAACAACTAAACCCTTGGTAATGACTGTACCTGCACCTTTAATGCTTGCCCAGGTGAGAACTCATAATGATCTCAGCATCTTCAACCCACTCCTTAAATTTGCAGCAAACAGTCACCAACCCATCAATTAAACTAGCAATCACCTAAAAGGTAACCTCCTTGTTCAGTTAATCCCCAGTAGGGCAGGAACATGTAAATTAACCTGTTCTATGATCTATTGACATGTCTTGGCGCTTTTTTTCCATTTCCAGTGGTGGGAATCTTCCTCTAATTCAGTAGTCCACTCAAAAGGCTGGTCAGGAACCTGGCCACTCCTCCTCCTTTTCTTCCTAGGATCACCAGAGTTGAGGTGGCACAATGAGGCTGCCAGAACAGAATATCCCTTTACATAGTGTCTGTAGTATTTAGCAAATCCCAAGAACTTCAGCACTTGTCTACAGTTAGTGGACCATGGCCAATCTCTAATCTTGCTGATTTTCTCTGGGTCAGTCGGAATCCCCTCTGCAGACACTACATGACCCAAAAACTGTACTTCCTTCTTCACAAAAATTATTGTAATCAAGATAGATTAATAGGTGAGTGAAATTTAGATCCCCAAAGCTGCTGGTCTCCAGTACTGCTCACCTGGTCCCTTCATCTCTGAAGGTAAAAGGAAGACACTCATCTAGACTCTTCTCTGTCTTGGCACCTTGGTGGTGGAATGAACTTCCTCTTGATGTCAGAACAGCTCAGTCACTGAGCACTTTCAAACGGCAGCTCAAGACACTCCACTTTAGAGAATATTTAGATTAACTTGTGACCTTCTTATTGTCTTACTTATGTATAGAAACTACAACAGAGTGCATAAAAAGATTTGTATTCATAGTTGGGGTCCTAGTGAACCAGAATTGATCACTTCATTGATGGTAACATGAAAGCATGTTGTAAGTCGCTCTGGATAAAGGCGTCTGCCAAATGTCTAAAATGTAAATGTCAATGGTAGTGAGGGCCCGAATGCTTCGGTACCTTTTTCCAGATAGCAGTAGGGTGAAGCGTGCATGTGATGGTTGTGTAGAGTCCTTCACAATGCTGGTGGCTTTCCTGTTGTGTGTGTGGTAATGGAGGGAATGGAGGTAAGAGAGACTCCAATGATCTTCTCAGCTGTCCTCACTATCCACTGTAGGGTCTTGTGGTGTGATACGGTGCAGTTCCCAAACCAGACAGTGATGCTCTCAATGGTGGTGAGGATGGGTGCTGGAAGATGGGCTTTCCTTGGCAGGAAGTAGAGATGAAATTCATGGCCCCACAGTATCTGTCCAATCTGCTTCAGTCGCTCCTCCACGTTCTCTTAGATCAGCAGAACATTCATTGTTAGTTGTCCCTAAGACAAGGAGTAAACTTAGGGGTGACCAAGATTTTTCAGTCACCAGACTTTGGAACTCAATGCCCTTGAACATCAGGCAGACCAAATCCCTTCCTGATTTTTAAGAGCCCTGAAGAACTCCTGAAGTTGGAGTCTCAAACTTTGAGCAGTTCACATACTTCTGCAGTCAACCACAGCTTCTTGTTCGGTCTTGTGATGATTGACTTGAAGACTGTAACATCATCAGTGCATTAACTGATGTAGCTGTTCACTGATGTTGTTTACTCCTCCAAGTTGATGGTGTTGCAGCCTCCCTAAACATGTGCAAGTCATTGAACTCAAAACAGTCTTGAAGAGCAAAAATGTATGCTGGAATTAGAATAACAGTGATGTGGTCTGATTGGCCGAGATAGGGCCATGCACTGGTGATATTTGTGTGGACGAGGTCCAGTGTTTCCCCTCCTTGTTGCAAAGTGCAGATGTTGATGGACTTTAGGGTTGAAATTTCCTGTGACAATGATCAGGGTGTGCATTCTGCAGATCGCAAATAGCTCCCTACAGCACACAGAGTGCCTGCTTTGCATTAGTGCAGGGTGGAATGTACACACTGATAATAAAAATAGAGGTGAATTCCCGTGTTAGATAAATAGGTCTGCATCTCACAGTCACAAACTCCACCAGTGATGAACAGTAGCTAGAGACTAGCACAGAGTTCTGGCACCATTCCGTGTTAATATAAACACACAGCCGCCGCGGCTCTTACCGAGCTATTGTTGCGCTCTTAGCAAACTACTGTCACACAGCTTGGATCTAGTGCCAGATCATACTATTATGCTCTATGCATCTAGAAAACACGGGAATGCTGGCCATTTGTATGGCTATACATGTGGGTAGTGGGTAACACACTCGCCTATGAACCAGAAAACAACAGGTTCAAACCCCACTTACTACCATTGTGTCCCCTGAGCAAGACACTTAACCTTAAAATAGTTCCGGGGGGCTGTCCCTGTAACTACTGATCATAATCGCTCTGGATAAGGGCGTGTGATAAATGGTGTCTATTCTGCCCCTAACGATGTGTCCCAACAATGTATAGGCAGTTAGCAAACAGTTTGAATGAAGCCCAAGCACGCTTGTTCAGTGGACTTTTACTGTATATTTTGTTTGTTTCCAACAAGTTATGGCTTCACACAGATGTCTTTCATCACCACTGTAAAACTAAAGAAACACAAAGACAATCTTTCACTACATAGGGTAAACAGCTAAATACTTAAGCAAAACTTCTGCTTTACATGCTAGTATGTTAGCAAACGTGAGTCCACATCAGGCTAGTAATGCTAACATGAAAAGAACACTGTTTACATTATCAAATGTGACATTTTCCAAACCCGTACATCTCATAAAGCTACATAAGCATACATATAAGTGTCGGTAAACAGATATCACTTACAGATGTATCTACTCCGAGGTTTCTAGCGCAAGAAACAGGCACTGTACACACTTCAACAAGCATGGGCAAAACCACCGTCCGGTCTTTGAGCAAACCAACTCTGAAATTTCCAGTACCAAATCTGTCCAGTAGATGTCACTCACTTACCGTCTACTATACTGGCGAGTAATAAAGACAATGAGATAGAAAATATATTACAAATTAAACAAACAGAACGAGCTGAGAAATTACACTGCTCAGCCAGAACCCTCCCCGCTTGGTATAATTTCTATTATGCCACTATATACTTTTCTGTTACTATTATCTTTGGAGAAAAGCACAACAATGTCATTTATAGGTCTCAGATACTTTTTCACCGTCCCTAGTTTTGCAGTCTTTACCATGACCTTACGAACTCTATTGTCCTCACTCAGGATGGTCTTTGTAACGAGTCCGACTGGCCAGTCACTTCGTTTCGCTGACAGTCTTTAAGCAGTATGACATCACCTTCCTGAACGTTGGCTCTGGTTCTCAATCCACATCCTTCTAGCTGCACAGTTGTCAAATATTCCTGCTCCACTTCCAGAAAGAGTCGGCCAGGCCCTGGACTTGTCACGACTGACTCCTGTGTAGATGACCCATACTGAAGTCTTCCAGTGGAGCGGGGGCAACACTCGCTTTCTGCGTCAGTAGCATTGCAGGTGAAAGAACCTGAGGCATTTCTGCATCAGTGGAAACAGGGGTCAAAGGTTGTGAGTTCATGATGGCCATAACTTCAGCCATTAAGGTCGTCAGCACTTCATGCATGAGTCTCGGTAGGACCGTTCTTCAACAAGAGTCTGTCGAGGATGCGGCGCGCTACCCCCAATCACCCTCTCCCATGCTCCTCACATGTGGGATGAATGTGGTGCGTTAAATGACCAGGTACAGCTCCGATCCTGAAAGAGATTTTTGATCTTGGTGTCTTCTGTATTGATTTGCAGTTCCCTGCAAGCACCATAAAGTTTGTTGCCTCTGTCCGACCTCAGATGTTGCACTGGCCCTCTGATGGCCGGGAAGCTTCGGAGTGCATTGATAAAGCTTGAAGTTGACTTTGACTTGATTACCTCCAGATGAATGGGCTTGGAGCTCAATGCAGCTGAATATGACAGCCCACCTTAGTTTTCAGCAATGCTCCTCTCGTTCGACGTGACACCATGCTCCATGGGCCGAAGACGTCAAGACTGTGTGTGTGAATGGAGGATCTACAGACACTCTGTCCGCGGGCAGATCTGACATTTTCAGCTTCCTCTCTTCCTCTCAGCTTCTTACACCTAACACATCTGTAAATGACACTAGAGATGAGCCCTTTGCCTGCAACAATCCACAGGCCTGCTGTGCGTATTGCACCTGCAGTAAAATGGCAGCCTTGATGGGCTGCCTGACTGTAGTAATGCTCCACGAGCAGCTTGGCTATGTGATGGTTAGAAGGTATGATCAAAGGATGCTTCTCTTGATCAGTGACATCAGCTACACGTATCCGACTACCCACTGTCATAACACCTTTACTGTCAATAAAGGGGTCCAGTCTTTTGAGTGAGCTATGCCGTGACACTCTGCTGTCTTGTGTTAAGTTCTTAAACTCTTCCTTGTAAACCTCTCGCTGCACAGCTTTGATGATTTGTAAGCTTTGCTTGTGAGAATTCTGTTGTGCAATGTCTCACACAGTGGGTGCCATTTACTACAGGTTTCTGCACGTGTGGATTGAGAAAATTACCTTGCTATGTGGATAAGTGTTGCAACGGCTCTCACAAGGAATCTCCAGCTTGAAAAGCGCTGAAATCTGTGTGCCCCTAGTGGCTGATCTGTAACCTTTATCGTCAGTGTGGTTACCTGAGGCCTTATCTCAACATCCAAATCTGGGTTCATGAGCTGAAACGACTCTGCAGCATCATCTCCCAAAGCATCTTGCTGTTGGTCCGGAGAACCAGTTAGTGAAGCTCAGCTGAGCTGGCGGCATAGGCCTGGTAGCATGATCAGCTGGATTTTGGTCAGTCCGAACATAATGCCACTGATCTGGGAGGTGGATTTTCGTATGCGTGCCACCCCCTGTTGGCCACATACATGTGAAACCTCCTTGTCATGTTGTGAATGTAGCCAAGTACCACGCGGCTATCAGTGTAGAACTTGACACGTAGGTCAGCATCCATCTCTTCCTTTATGAGCTCCATGAGCTTGAAGGCGAGCACTGACGTACACAGCTCTAGGCGTGGAATGGTGTTAGCAGGGAGTGGGACTAACTTTGACTTACTCATCACGAACCCCACATAGTGTTGTCCTTTAGATATCTTCGACCCGCAGGTACGCCACAGCAGCTAATGGCCAGAGCAGATGCATCTGAGAAAATGCCACAGCTCTCTGCTAGGGTCTTGTGAGAGCGAGACGAGGATATACGACCTTGGAATGTGTAGATGTTTGAGTTCTGCCAGGACTGTAGTCCATGCTTCCCACTGAGCCTTTTTGTCTGCTGGGAAAGGGCTCGTCCCAGTCCGGCTCTCAGTGATGTGAGTTCTCTCACAAGAGCTTTGCCTTGCATAGTAACCGGAGAGGACAAATCCCCAAACAGACTGTTGACCTCTTTTGACAACCCAGAAGGTGAAACATTCCATTTTGAGGTTCCAGCTTACACCAAGACTGCGTTGAAGAGGCGCGAATTCTAAGAAAATCTAAGTCCTTAAGCTTCTTTTGCCCGATCCTCTGGTGGGAAGGCCTCCACAACAATGGCGCTGTTAGATGCTATTTTGTGGAGTTTCAGGGTTTGCTGCTGCCAGCATTCCTTGAGTTCTTTTCAACAAATAAATGGCTTCTTCTTCACTGGGTACAGAAGTTACCCTATCATCAACATAAAAGTTGTGTAGCACAAACTCTTTGGCGTCTGTGCCATATTCTGCTTCGCCATGTTCTGCCGTGCACTGTAGGCCATATATAGCAACAGCTGGTGATGGACTGTTACCAAAAACATGCACAGTCATCCTGTAATCAATGATTTCTCTTTCAAGGCAGTTTGTCTTTGTGCCACAAGAAGCGAAGATAGTTGCGGTGATCTTCTTTCACCTTGAACTGTAAAACATTTGCTCAATGTCAGCAGTTATGGCTATCTTCTCTTTATGGAACGCAGTAAAATGCCAATTAAGGTGTTGTTGAGGTCAGTTTTACTTAGCAGAACGTCGTTGAGTGAGGTGTTCTGGAACTGGGCACTCGAGTCGAACACCACTCTGATTTTGTCTGGTTTTTGAGGGTGGTAAACACCAAATATTGGTAAGTACCAACACTCCTCGGCTGGGTGCATAGGCGGAGCCGGTTCTGCTTGGCAGTTTTTAATGACCTTTTGCATGAAGTCCAAAAAATGCCTTTTCATACCTGGCTTCTTCTGTAAAGTTTGTTGCAGCGATGAAAGCCTCTGCATTGCTTGCTCTCTGTTGTTTGGTAGCCGACGTCTAGGTGAACGGAATGGCAATGGTGCCACCCAGTGGTTGTCTTCATCAAGATATACTTCTTTGTTCATTATATCCAAGAAGATTTCGTCTTCAATTGAGAAGGCTGCCTTTTCATCATCCGCATTTTTTCATGAAAAACATTGGTCTCCCAGGTAACTCGGCCGTGTATGGAGACTGTTTGAGTTTCTAGAGTACTGTGGTGTGTCAGGTACATACCACAGAGGGTGAGAACTCATTTCCTCTTTGACTTGAACGCTTTTGGTACACGGCATGAAGAATGATGATCTGCCATTATGAATTATGTTGTCTTGTAGACTTTGACTTCTCTTGGCTGGTGGACTCCATCAGGCAGATTTCTCCTACGACCCAGCCTAAGTCTAAACGCTGAGCATATGGTGGTGTTGTAGGGCCCATTATGCTGCTCACGTACTTTATGCACACTTAAGACATCTCTCCCGAGTAGTAGAAGATTTGAGTATTAGAATCTAGAGGCGGAATCTTGTCAGCCACAGAAGGCAAGGTGGGGGAACTGTCGTGTTATCTCTGGTGTTGGGATTCTGATTTGTCATCTGGAATGGTGTTACACTCTATGAGGGTAGGGAGTGTCACTACAGATTTTCCGTCAAGTGACTCCACTGTGAAGTCATTTGCTTTTCTCCCCGCCATCTTGACTGTGCCTGAACATGTCTTTAGAGTGAAGGGAGAAAGGTTGCCTCCAATGGCAAATAGATCAAAGAACTGTGACTTCGCCAGCGATCTGTTGCTCTGGTCATCCAGGACTGCATAGACACGTTGCATTTTGTTGCGCTGGTTTGAAGGGTAAACTCTCACTAAGCATATCTTGGAGCATGACCTGGGTTGGAGGGAGCTGCTGCATATCTCTGTGCACTTAGAAATAACATCGAGCAAGTCGTCCTTTTATTCTAGTTCACATTTGGCCTTTTCGCAGGACCAGGGGGCGGGCCCAGGGTGCAAGGCAGATACATGCTTTTCGCTGTCACATTCTCTGCATTTAACAGAGTTTGCAGTCCTTAGCAACATGTCCAATAGAAGCACAGTATCAGTAACAGATGGAGTTCTCCTTAAGATAGGCTCTCCGTTTGTCTAAGTGCTTGCTCTGAAATGTTAGACATTTAGAAAGGGGGTGTGGCTTGTTGTGAATGGTACAATGTTTGTCTGGCCCATTCAGCTTCTCAGGTTGGCTGGACAGAGAACCTGAGGCAGCGGTTGACATGTCAGTTTTCTTAACAAAGATGGATGGCTTGTTCTGCTTAACTGCTCTGTCTTGTTTTACACTATTTAAGCAGTTGGATGAAGAAAAAAGGAAGCTTGGGTCATTTCTAGTTTTCACTTGGCTGCAGATAAACTGCACAAAGAAACTAAATGGTGGGAAGGCTACTTTGTGTTCTTCCTTGTACCTGGAGCCTTGTGTGACCCACCTTTCCTGAAGGTTTGGACGGGAGTTTTACCCCGACTATGGGGTTAACACCCTGTGCAGTGTCAAGATATGTGAACCCTGGTGTGAGCCCACTCCATTTAGCAGATTCCAATTCCTGTAGCAGGTCCCCTAGCTCTCTGAGCTGGCGAGGATCCTTGTTTGTGATGCAAGGGAAATCTTCTAGTCTCTTCAGTAGAGCATGCTCAATGATTTTTGGCATGCCTTAGATTACCTCCTTTGATTACTATTCTCATAAACCTCCAAAGATATTGGACAACATCTGGCGCACTCTTGTAGATCTTATACGGTACAGCAAATTTGGCCCATGGGCTGATGCTGTACTGTACTTTATACTGTACTTATTTCTGTTTCTGAGGGCCAGTGTCAAGATTAAATTCACATGGTTGAATAGGTGGAATATCATGTGGGACAGTTAGCTGGTCTATGTGGACCTTTTCCAGGCATTCTCCAAGTTCCTGCTTTGAAGTTTTCAGGATTACAATTTTTAATCGAAGAGGTCTTTGGCAAACTTTAAGAGGTTTATAAGTCCATGCTCTTCCTCTGTAACAGGGGTACTGATGCTTTGGTTTATATTCCGCTGCTGTGGTTCTATCGACTAATTTGGCTGGTTACTTTGTAATGTAAAATCACGAAAAATGGAAAATTCCAACTTAGCGGAAGAAGAATGCAAAGACATTGTAGAATTGTATTGACCTGACTCCATTAACTATTAACAATGTATTTAAACTTATCTAAAGTTACCTGGACATGGAACAATAGTAGAAGTGAAGTGATTTCATTGTGATACACTGCAGCAACGCACACGGTGCACACAACAAAATGTGTCCTCTGCTTTTAACTAATCACCCTTAGTGAACAGTAGGCAGCCATGACAGGCACCCAATGAGCAGTGTTTGGGGACAGTGCTTTGCTTAGCGGCATCTCAGTGGCACCTTGGCGGATTGTGATTCGAATCGTCAACCTTCTGATTACGGGGCCTCTTCCTTAACTGCTAGGCCACCACTGACCCATTTAAAAACTGCTGGGATTCGAACCCGGGTCATCTACTCCTTAGACTGAGTACATAAGCCGTATGCTATGGAGGTGGTCATTCTTGTGCACTGCACATGAACTGCGTGGCGCCCAGGCGTCTATGTTATAAAAATGAAGAGCCTTTAATTTATTAACACAGGTAGAACAATTGCATTTACATGGAAATATTGTATTTAAAATGCTAACAATGTTACAGAGAAGGGGAAGGGGGGGCAGAGATGGTATATAAAAAAGGCACAAAAAGATGCATGCTGGAGAAATAGAAAAATAAATATGCAGACAGCAATGTGTGTTCCTTCATTGCCACCTCTCAAAGAGATCCTTCACACTGGAGATGACATATGTGGAAGTGATGCACCATGACACTTGTTTTGAAGCTCATTCTGCTTTCTTCTTTTTGCCTTGCTGGGGAGATAAAGTCTGCACAAGCCTTTTTTTTGTTTCTGAGCAGAACGCATATTTATTTACTTGAGTATACTTCCCTGATATGGAAGGAAAAAAACGAGGATCAAAATGCAGTCTGCTTTGTTTAGCATACACACACTGCTCGACACTGCTCGACCCCCCAGAAGACGCTCCCCCTCTCCTGAGTATAAGGATCTGCTGATGCTTGTAGTCACCGGCACCCTGGTAAGTTCCAATCCGGTAGTCTCCGTCGTTGTCTGTCGCACTTCCAGGTTGTGGGTTTCCCCACTAATAGGGAACGTGAGCTGGGGTTAGACTGTCGTGAGACAGGTTAGTTTTAACCTACTGATGATGCGTTGTTGCAATAGTAATCCTGCTCAGTACGAGAGGAACCACAGGTTCAGACATTTTGTGAACCTGTGTATCACTAGTGACAATCACTTCACTTTATCACTTTATTCTCATAAAGTGATAAAGTGAAGTGATTGTCACTAGTGATACACAGCAGCACACCACATGGTGCACACAGTGAAATTTGTCCTCTGCATTTAATCCATCATCCTGAGTGAACAGTGGGCAGCCATGACAGGCGCACAGGGAGCAGTGTGTGGGGATTCGAACCGGCAACCTTCTGATTACGGGGCCGCTTCCTTAACTGCTAGGCCACCACTGCCGCCTCCTGCTTCCCTCCTAGGGTCCAGAGATCTTCACAGGTGTAATGAGCATCAGGTGCAGCTCTCTGTGGTTTCCAAAACTTGGTAGTTGGGAGGACTGTTTTCCAAATATGTTCAGGCAATAAACTAATAAAAAAAGTTTGCTTTTGTTGGATTTTTCTATTGAAAAACTGAGGTTCATGAGGTGTTTGAAAACGTTTATTGAAGAAAAGATTGACATAGATGGATCTTCTTTGAACAACCACTCTCTCACTGCACCCCTGATCTACCCATTGGCCAAAACAACATAAATTGTGGAGCTGTAATCATTCTTTCAAGGTGAAGGTGTGAGACTTACTGTCCTCTGGTTACTGATGGCCTTTCGTAATAATCAGCTGTTACAGTGCGGTACTGTAGAAAAAACCTTCTAGCATGTATCACTTTCAAGTTTCAGTTTTTGGTTGTTATTGTCATTACCAAAGCCACCGAAGTACAACCACTCAGTAACCCCACTACAACATAATCAGTCTACAGTCTACAGTGACCTGAGATTTTGTCTGCGTGTTTTGGTCATTTTATTGCAATACACCCTCACCTGAGACTGGTCCAGGTTTGTGTGTGTGTCGCATGGTGATTTCATGTTGTCATTTTGCAGCCTATGCTGTCTTAACCAGCGACTGCTCCTTTTCATGACAATGTTTGTTATTGCCCTCTGTTGGGCCTGCCCTCTCCATTCTCAGGAGCCTTACGGTGGGATTGGATAGAAATCCTGTCAAGTGGACACACTTTGACAGCCCACCACCACATCCCATGCATGCTCTTCTTATTCAGCTGTAACAGCAAGTATATTCATAAATATACTTGCTGTTACAGCTGCGGTCTGTATCCTTCATTATTTATGCTGGTTTTTGAGCCTGTACTCAAAAAATAATGGAATGGATATGGATGCAATACCAGCGTAATTTTATAGGGGCAATGTTGCAAGATCTGCACTCAACAGATGATGATTTTAAGATACCAGTATTCCTTCATTTATTTGGTTTGTGGCCTCAACACTGATTCTTGGTGATAAGGAGTACACACTACAGATTACAATGCATAGTACGGATGCTAGTAAATCAACACAAACATTAACCATGCATCTGTGTACAAATACACATACATAGCTCACAGCAAGTATATTTCTGGCTTTACTGTTTTTTTTCTTCATTGTCTACAAACATATTGACTGTATAGCACTCCACTTCATCCTCCAGCACATTGATTTTACAGGAACCTATGCCAGGATGCTTTTTTTGGTCTTGTTCAGTTTTTTAACACCATCACCCTGGCTAGGCTGCAGAACAAGCTCTCCTGAATCACCAGAGCCCACCTGCAGTGACAGAAGTCAACCTGTGACACTGGGCAAGCATGGCGATGACTCTCGCAAAATTTAATCTTCTGCCTGTATACCAATAGCTGCACCTCCAATCATCAATAATCAAATCTCTGGAGTCCTGGGACAACAACAAGAGTCTGCATACAAAGAAGGAGACTGACAATCTGGCAATCTGGTGCAGAGACAACATCCTGGTTCCAACAGTTCCCACAATGGACACAAGTGGACAGTGCAGTCTTTCCTTTTCATGGTTATCATCATATCCAAGGATCTCTACTGGGAGCTAAACATCAACTTAAAAAAACAACAACGATTAGGACCAAAACATTGCATCAGAAAAACAGTTTCTTTCCATTGTTATTACTTTAAGTTAAGCAGTGTTTTTTTTTTGCAGCTCAATTCTGATTCTAAAATGGAAATAAATATCAGTGATCCAGAACCCACATACAAAGTCCAAAACATTCTCAACCGCCTAAGGTGTCCAGAAGAAATTGCACTGCCTCCTGTTAATTTCAGTATTTTTGTCCTTGCAGGCTCCCAGTACAAGCCTCGAGTGCTGGTATGTTGCCAGCTTCCACTTAGAAAAGGTTATTTACTTATTTTTGGTGGATAAGTCTTACTCTGATTTCCCCATTCTACTGCTCATATAGTAACTTCTGACAAACCTATAAACACTCATAGCTCTAAACACACATTAAAGTCACACACAACTTTTTAGTTATTTATTTGTAAAAAATGTTTGGAATCATGTATGATTTTCGTTTCACTTCTCAGGTGTACACCACTTTGTATTGGTCTTTCACGTGGAATTCCAATAAAATAGATTCATGTTTGTGTCTGTAGTGACAAAATGTGGAAAAGTTCAAGGGGGACGAATACTTTTGCAACCCACTGTATTTCTGCCAAGGAGGCAGTCTCCTGAAAGTAGA